>NW_024059529.1:0-34599 GCF_016432855.1 Salvelinus namaycush | reverse complement strand
TCTCTACTGGGACTCTGTCTGACCAGCTCCACATTGTCTCTACTGGGACTCTGCCTGACCACTCCACATTGTCTCTACTGGGGACTGGGACTGCTGTCTGACCAGCTCCACATTGTCTCTACTGGGACTCTGTCTGACAGCTCCACATTGTCTCTACTGGGACTCTGTCTGATCAGCTCCACATTGTCTCTACTGGGGACTCTGTCTGACCAGCTCCACATTGTCTTACTGGGACTCTGTCTGACCAGCTCCACATTGTCTCTACTGGGACTCTGTCTGACCAGCTCCACATTGTCTCTACTGGGACTCTGTCTGATCAGCTCCACAGTGTCTCTACTGGGACTCTGTCTGACCAGCTCCACATTGTCTCTACTGGAACTCTGTCTGACAGCTCCACCGTGTCTACACTGGGACTTGTCTGACCAGCTCCACAGTGTCTCTACTGGACTCTGTCTGACCAGCTCCATCGTGTCTCTACTGGGACTCTGTCTGACCAGCTCCACATTGTCTCTACTGGACTATGTCTGACCAGCTCCATCGTGTCTCTACTGGGACTCTGTCTGACCAGCTCACAGTGTCTCTACTGGGACTCTGTCTGACCAGCTCCATCGTGTCTCTACTGGGACTCTGTCTGACCAGCTCCACATTGTCTCTACTGGGACTTTGTCTGACCAGCTCCATCAGTGTCTTACTGGGACTCTGTCTGACCAGCTCCACATTGTCTCTACTGGGACTCTCTGACAGCTCCACAGTGTCTTTACTGGACTCTATCTGACCAGCTCCACATTGTCTCTACTGGGACTCTGTCTGACCAGCTCCACATTGTCTTACTGGGACTCTCTCTGACCAGCTCCACATTGTGTCTACTGGGACTATGTCTGACCAGCTCCACATTGTCTCTACTGGGACTCTGTCTGACCAGCTCCATCGTGTCTCTACTGGGACTCTGTCTGACCAGCTCCACATTGTCTCTACTGGGACTATGTCTGACCAGCTCCATCGGGTCTCTACTGGGACTCTGTCTGACCAGCTCCACATTGTCTCTACTGGGACTCTGTCTGACCAGCTCCACATTGTCTCTACTGGGACTCTCTGTCTGACCGGCTCCACATTGTCTTACTGGGACTCTGTCTGACCAGCTCCACATTGTCTCTACTGGGACTCTGTCTGACCAGCTCCACATTGTCTCTACTGGGACTCTGTCTGATCAGCTCCATCGTGTCTCTACTGGGACTCTGTCTGACCAGCTCCATCGTGTCTCTACTGGGACTCTGTCTGACCAGCTCCACATTGTCTCTACTGGGACTCTGTCTGACCAGCTCCACATTGTCTTACTGGGACTCTGTCTGACCAGCTCCACATTGTCTCTACTGGGACTCTCTCTGACCAGCTCCACATTGTCTCTACTGGGACTCTGTCTGACCAGCTCCACATTGTCTCCACTGGGACTCTGTCTGACCAACTCCACATTGTCTCTACTGGGACTCTGTCTGATCAGCTCCACAGTGTCTCTACTGGGACTATGTCTGACCAGCTCCATCGTGTCTCTACTGGGACTCTGTCTGACCAGCTCCACATTGTCTCTACTGGGACTCTCTGACCAGCTCCACAGTTTCTTTACTGGGACTCTATCTGACCAGCTCCACATTGTCTCTACTGGGACTCTGTCTGACCAGCTCCCCATTGTCTTACTGGGACTCTCTCTGACCAACTCCACATTGTCTCTACTGGAACTCTGTCTGACCAGCTCCACATTGTGTCTACTGGGACTCTGTCTGACCAGCTCCATCGTGTCTCTACTGGGACTCTGTCTGACCAGCTCCACATTGTCTCTACTGGGACTATGTCTGACCAGCTCCATCGTGTTTCTACTGGGGACTCTGTCTGACCAGCTCCACATTGTCTCTACTGGGACTCTGTCTGACCAGCTCCACATTGTCTCTACTGGGACTCTGTCTGACCAGCTCCATCGTGTCTCTACTGGGACTCTGTCTGACCAGCTCCACATTGTCTCTACTGGGACTCTGTCTGACCAGCTCCACATTGTCTCTACTGGGACTCTGTCTGATCAGCTCCACATTGTCTCTACTGGGACTCTGTCTGACCAGCTCCACATTGTCTTACTGGGACTCTGTCTGACCAGCTCCACATTGTCTCTACTGGGACTCTGTCTGACCAGCTCCACATTGTCTCTACTGGGACTCTGTCTGATCAGCTCCACAGTGTCTCTACTGGGACTCTGTCTGACCAGCTCCACATTGTCTCTACTGGAACTCTGTCTGACCAGCTCCACCGTGTCTCCACTGGGACTTTCTGACCAGCTCCACAGTGTCTCTACTGGGACTCTGTCTGACCAGCTCCATCGTGTCTCTACTGGGACTCTGTCTGACCAGCTCCACATTGTCTCTACTGGGACTATGTCTGACCAGCTCCATCGTGTCTCTACTGGGACTCTGTCTGACCAGCTCCACAGTGTCTCTACTGGGACTCTGTCTGACCAGCTCCATCGTGTCTCTACTGGGACTCTGTCTGACCAGCTCCACATTGTCTCTACTGGGACTTTGTCTGACCAGCTCCATCGTGTCTCTACTGGGACTCTGTCTGACCAGCTCCACATTGTCTCTACTGGGACTCTCTGACCAGCTCCACAGTGTCTTTACTGGGACTCTATCTGACCAGCTCCACATTGTCTCTACTGGGACTCTGTCTGACCAGCTCCACATTGTCTTACTGGGACTCTCTCTGACCAACTCCACATTGTCTCTACTGGAACTCTGTCTGACCAGCTCCACATTGTGTCTACTGGGACTATGTCTGACCAGCTCCACATTGTCTCTACTGGGACTCTGTCTGACCAGCTCCATCGTGTCTCTACTGGGACTCTGTCTGACCAGCTCCACATTGTCTCTACTGGGACTATGTCTGACCAGCTCCATCGTGTCTCTACTGGGACTCTGTCTGACCAGCTCCACATTGTCTCTACTGGGACTCTGTCTGACCAGTTCCACAGTGTCTCTACTGGGACTCTCTCTGACCAGCTCCACATTGTCTCTACTGAAACTCTGTCTGACCAGCTCCACATTGTCTTACTGGGACTCTGTCTGACCAGCTCGACATTGTCTTACTGGGACTCTGTCTGACCAGCTCCACATGGTCTCTACTGGGACTCTGTCTGACCAGCTCCACATTGTCTCTACTGGGACTCTGTCTGATCAGCTCCACAGTGTCTCTACTGGGACTCTGTCTGACAAGCTCCACAGTGTCTCTACTGGGACTCTGTCTGACAGGCTCCACAGTGTCTCTACTGGGACTCTGTCTGACCAGCTCCACAGTGTCTCTACTGGGACTCTGTCTGACCAGCTCCACATTGTCTCTACTGGGACTCTGTCTGACCAGCTCCACATTGTCTTTACTGGGACTCTGTCTGACCAGCTTCACCGTGTCTCTACTGGGACTCTGTCTGACCAGTTCCACAGTGTCTCTACTGGGACTCTCTCTGACCAGCTCCACATTGTCTCTACTGAAACTCTGTCTGACCAGCTCCACATTGTCTTACTGGGACTCTGTCTGACCAGCTCCACATTGTCTCTACTGGGACTCTGTCCGACCAGCTCCACATTGTCTCTACTGGGACTCTGTCTGACCAGCTCCACATTGTCTCTACTGGGACTCTGTCTGACCAGCTCCACAGTGTCTCTACTGGGACTCTGTCTGACCAGCTCCATCGTGTCTCTACTGGGACTCTGTCTGACCAGCTCCACATTGTCTCTACTGGGGACTATGTCTGACCAGCTCCATCGTGTCTCTACTGGGACTCTGTCTGACCAGCTCCACATTGTCTCTACTGGGACTCTGTCTGACCAGCTCCATCGTGTCTCTACTGGGACTCTGTCTGACCAGCTCCACATTGTCTCTACTGGGACTCTGTCTGACCAGCTCCATCGTGTCTCTACTGGGACTCTGTCTGACCAGCTCCACATTGTCTCTACTGGGACTTTGTCTGACCAGCTCCATCGTGTCTCTACTGGGACTCTGTCTGACCAGCTCCACATTGTCTCTACTGGGACTCTCTGACCAGCTCCACAGTGTCTTTACTGGGACTCTATCTGACCAGCTCCACATTGTCTCTACTGGGACTCTGTCTGACCAGCTCCACATTGTCTTACTGGGACTCTCTCTGACCAACTCCACATTGTCTCTACTGGAACTCTGTCTGACCAGCTCCACATTGTGTCTACTGGGACTATGTCTGACCAGCTCCACATTGTCTCTACTGGGACTCTGTCTGACCAGCTCCATCGTGTCTCTACTGGGACTCTGTCTGACCAGCTCCACATTGTCTCTACTGGGACTATGTCTGACCAGCTCCATCGTGTCTCTACTGGGACTCTGTCTGACCAGCTCCACATTGTCTCTACTGGGACTCTGTCTGACCAGCTCCACATTGTCTCTACTGGGACTCTGTCTGACCAGCTCCACATTGTCTTACTGGGACTCTGTCTGACCAGCTCCACATTGTCTCTACTGGGACTCTGTCTGACCAGCTCCACATTGTCTCTACTGGGACTCTGTCTGATCAGCTCCATCGTGTCTCTACTGGGACTCTGTCTGACCAGCTCCATCGTGTCTCTACTGGGACTCTGTCTGACCAGCTCTACATTGTCTCTACTGGGACTCTGTCTGACCAGCTCCACATTGTCTTACTGGGACTCTGTCTGACCAGCTCCACATTGTCTCTACTGGGACTCTGTCTGACCAGCTCCACATTGTCTCTACTGGGACTCTGTCTGATCAGCTCCACAGTGTCTCTACTGGGACTCTGTCTGACCAGCTCCACATTGTCTCTACTGGAACTCTGTCTGACCAGCTCCACATTGTCTCTACTGGGACTCTGTCTGACAAGCTCCACATTGTCTCTACTGGGACTCTGTCTGACCAGCTCCACATTGTGTCTACTGGGACTATGTCTGACCAGCTCCACATTGTCTCTCCTGGGACTCTGTCTGACCAGCTCCATCGTGTCTCTACTGGGACTATGTCTGACCAGCTCCATCGTGTCTCTACTGGGACTCTGTCTGACCAGCTTCACATTGTCTCTACTGGGACTCTGTCTGACCAGCTCCACATTGTCTCTACTGGGACTTTCTGACCAGCTCCACATTGTCTCTACTGGGACTCTGTCTGACCAGCTCCATCGTGTCTCTACTGGGACTCTGTCTGACCAGCTCCATCGTGTCTCTACTGGGACTCTGTCTGACCAGCTTCACATTGTCTCTACTGGGACTCTGTCTGACCAGCTCCACATTGTCTCTACTGGGACTTTCTGACCAGCTCCACATTGTCTCTACTGGGACTCTGTCTGACCAGCTCCACAGCATCATGATCCAGTAGACAGACACACAGACCCAAACTCTATCCCTTTCAGGGCTGACGTCTCTGTGTTACAATCTTACACTCAGCATCAAACTCCTGATCCCAATCACAGCCTGTTTCATCTGCTCTCAACATCACCCCAGTTCCAGCTCGGTCAAACACTGCCGCTCCGATTAGAGAGAGAGCTCTGTGCTTGCTAGACCTTTATCTTCCCTTGTTCCCTACCCAGATAAATCTACTCCAGAGGGATAGGGGAGATGGCGGGAGGAGACAGACAGGGCTGGTTTTATCTCAATCAGCAGCAGACATTAATAAGTTAAACAGAATTTGCTGGAGTCATTGGGGTTAAATGTAAACTGCGTTACTCTGAAGAGAGTGGGTTAGAGACGGAGAGTGGATTAGTCCCAGTGTGTTCCTTCCAGCTGGAACACCAGTCTTCAAGGACAGTTGGTGAATAGGAATCAAGGAGCAGGTGAGGAGAAGAGGAATCAATGGTAGAATTAGAGATTTTGTTGGTGAGACTGTGTTTTTTTTAGTGCCATTGTGTCTATGATCAGTGTTTGCATCAGTATGTTTAAATGTCAAACCTTCATGCTTTGAGATCCTTTGACTCACCATCACTACAAGTTGTGTGGGTAGACAGTGGTTAGTGTTATTGCATGTGTCACACACTTGGACTGGCCCTCTTTTGTGTCATCAATCTTTCACGTTGCACTACAGTACAGTTTGAAAGCTTTAGAGTCAGGATCTAGAGAAATAGACTGATATGACAGCTAAGGGTACGTGGCAAACACACTGCCAGATCCCTCCTCAGACTGTCTGAACGGAGCCACGAGACACTGCCAGATCCCTCCTCAGACTGTCTGAACGGATCCACGAGACACTGCCAGATCCCTCATCAGACTGTCTGAACGGAGCCATGAGACACTGCCAGATCCCTCCTCAGACTGTCTGAACGGATCCACGAGACACTGCCAGATCCCTCCTCAGACTGTCTGAACGGAGCCACGAGACACTGCCAGATCCCTCCTCAGACTGTCTGAACGGAGCCACGAGACACTGACAGATCCCTCCTCAGACTGTCTGAACGGAGCCACGAGACACTGCCAGATCCCTCCTCAGACTGTCTGAACGGAGCCACGACACACTGCCAGATCCCTCCTCAGACTGTCTGAACGGAGCCACGAGACACTGCCAGATCCCTCCTCAGACTGTCTGAGGGGAGCCACGAGACACTGCCAGATCCCTCCTCAGACTGTCTGAACGGAGCCACGAGACACTGCCAGATCCCTCCTCAGACTGTCTGAACGGATCCACGAGACACTGCCAGATCCCTCCTCAGACTGTCTGAACGGAGCCACGAGACACTGCCAGATCCCTCCTCAGACTGTCTGAATGGATCCACGAGACACTGCCAGATCCCTCCTCAGACTGTCTGAACGGATCCACGAGACACTGCCAGATCCCTCCTCAGACTGTCTGAACGGAGCCACGAGACACTGCCAGATCCCTCCTCAGACTGTCTGAACGGATCCACGAGACACTGCCAGATCCCTCCTCAGACTGTCTGAACGGAGCCACGAGACACTGCCAGATCCCTCCTCAGACTGTCTGAACGGAGCCACGAGACACTGCCAGATCCCTCCTCAGACTGTCTGAACGGATCCACGAGACACTGCCAGATCCCTCCTCAGACTGTCTGAACGGATCCACGAGACACTGCCAGATCCCTCCTCAGACTGTCTGAACGGATCCACGAGACACTGCCAGATCCCTCCTCAGACTGTCTGAACGGATCCACGAGACACTGCCAGATCCCTCCTCAGACTGTCTGAACGGATCGACGAGACACTGCCAGATCCCTCCTCAGACTGTCTGAACGGATCCACGAGACACTGCCAGATCCCTCATCAGACTGTCTGAACGGAGCCACGAGACACTGCCAGATCCCTCCTCAGACTGTCTGAACGGAGCCACGAGACACTGCCAGATCCCTCCTCAGACTGTCTGAACGGAGCCACGAGACACTGCCAGATCCCTCCTCAGACTGTCTGAACGGAGCCACGAGACACTGACAGATCCCTCCTCAGACTGTCTGAACGGATCCACGAGACACTGTCAGATCCCTCCTCAGACTGTCTGAACGGATCCACGAGACACTGCCAGATCCCTCCTCAGACTGTCTGAACGGATCCACGAGACACTGCCAGATCCCTCCTCAGACTGTCTGAACGGAGCCACGAGACACTGCCAGATCCCTCCTCAGACTGTCTGAACGGAGCCATGAGACACTGACAGACTCTTCTCTGACCTTGACCCAATAGCAAACATGACCAGGGCCAGCCAGCCAGCCAATCAAATCATCTGATTTATAGGGAACACTTACCTCCCTGATAGGGTTGAACTAGCTGCCATGGTTCTTCCTTTGTGTCGTTAGGTGACACTGAGTTCTATTCCATCTCTCTCCCCCATTGTCTCACATCAGATCGGTTGAGGGACGAGCATTACATAGGAGTGACGTCATCTGACATGATACAATGCTCCCTGCCCATGAATCCGTTGTTCCCCTCCTATAAGTTCTAACCGTTTGACCTCATCTCTCCTTAATGTCCATGTTATTAATGAATCAAGTACAGGGCCTGATTGACAGCTTTTATCACTAGTGGATCAGTGCAGGGCTGCCTGTCTGGGCTCAACTCGTCTGACTGGGAAAGACTATCGGTGCACCTGCTATCTCCTCCGCCTGCAGCCAGTTCTTACTGCCTACCAGAGGAAGGGCTATTACATCTGGGGGCTCAGCCTCAGTCTCTTATCTCTTCCATTTTTAAACATCTCATAATCAAGGAGCCCACAACGTTTCTGTTAATTGCTGTAGGATAATAAATTGCAGAGTCCCCCCTCCACCCCTCCACCCACTAGCCCCCACAGTAGCTCACAGACACCAGGGAGATAATAATCTTCCTCCTCTTTGCTACCAGCTCTGAACCCCCCCCCCCCCCCCCCCCCACTGTCTGTACTGTAAATCCAGCTCTGGACCCCCCCACTGTCTGTACTGTAGTTCCAGCTCTGGATCCCCCCACTGTCTGTACTGTAGATCCAGCTCTGAATCCCCCCACTGTCTGTACAGTAGATCCAGCTCTGAATCCACCCCCCCCCCCCCCCCCCCCCCCCCCACTGTCTGTACTGTAGATCCAGCTCTGGACCCCCCCACTGTCTGTACTGTAGATCCAGCTCTGGATCCCCCCACTGTCTGTACTGTAGATCCAGCTCTGGATCCCCCCACTGTCTGTACTGTAGATCCAGCTCTGAATCCCCCCCCCCCCCCCCCACTATCTGTACTGTAGATCCAGCTCTGGACCCCCCCACTGTCTGTACTGTAGATCCAGCTCTGAATCCCCCCACTGTCTGTACTGTAGATCCAGCTCTGGATCCCCCCACTGTCTGTACTGTAGATCCAGCTCTGAATCCCCCCACTGTCTGTACTGTAGATCCAGCTCTGGACACCCCCCACTGTCTGTACTGTAGATCCAGCTCTGAATCCCCCCACTGTCTGTACTGTAGATCCAGCTCTGGACCCCCCCCTCACCCCACTGTCTGTACTGTAGATCCAGCTCGGAATCCCCCCACCCCACTGTCTGTACTGCAGATCCAGCTCTGGACCCCCCCACTGTCTGTACTGCAGATCCAGCTCTGGACCCCCCCACTGTCTGTACTGTAGATCCAGCTCTGGACCCCCCCACTGTCTGTACTGTAGATCCAGCTCTGGACTCCCCCACTGTCTGTACTGTATATCCAGCTCTGGATGCCCCCTCACCCCACTGTCTGTACTGCAGATCCACCTCTGAATCCCCCCACCCCACTGTCTGTACTGCATATCCAGCTCTGGATGCTCCCTCACCCCACTGTCTGTACTGTAGATCCAGCTCTGGACCCCCCCACCCCACTGTCTGTACTGTATATCCAGCTCTGGATGCCCCCTCACCCCACTGTCTGTACTGCAGATCCACCTCTGAATCCCCCCACCCCACTGTCTGTACTGTATATCCAGCTCTGGATGCCCCCTCACCCCACTGTCTGTACTGCAGATCCACCTCTGGACCCCCCCACCCCACTGTCTGTACTGTATATCCAGCTCTGGATGCCCCCTCACCCCACTGTCTGTACTACAGATCCACCTCTGGACCCCCCCACCCCACTGTCTGTACTGTATATCCAGCTCTGGATGCCCCCTCACCCCACTGTCTGTACTGCAGATCCACCTCTGAATCCCCCCACCCCACTGTCTGTACTGTATATCCAGCTCTGGATGCCCCCTCACCCCACTGTCTGTACTGCAGATCCACCTCTGAATCCCCCCACCCCACTGTCTGTACTGTATATCCCGCTCTGGATGCCCCCTCACCCCACTGCCTGTACTGCAGATCCACCTCTGAATCCCCCCACCCCCCTGTCTGTACTGTATATCCAGCTCTGGATGCCCCCTCACCCCCTTTCTGTACTGCAGATCCACCTCTGAATCCCCCCACCCCACTGTCTGTACTGCAGTAGTCTGGTATTCATTCTTCACTCCAGCATCATGCATGTTGACCCAGTTTATCAGACTTTTACCTGAAAAGGGAGAGCTGAAACATGTCAGTCCCTCATGGGGAGTAATCCCATGCATCCTATTCTCTACCTCTATCTGCCAACATGGAAGGTTGGGGGTTGGGGGTTGGGCTGGAATTATGGGGGAGTTTTATATTTCAAATGTGGTCTCTCTCTTTGCTCCAATTTACAGGATTACTAGTTTATTACTATGAGTTGCTTACATTAAACTAGCTTTACTGTATTTAAACAGATGGCGTATGAGTGTCAATTTTGCATGACAGGATTAGGTTTAACATATCATTTTAGTGCAGTTTTTATTTATTATTATGTTGGCAAATCTTAAAACATGGACGTATTAGATGCGATGCTTTCATACAGTATTACTGTGTGTGACAGTGTTGATCATTACCAGGGAAACACCATTAGTTTTAATAATGCAAGGCTTAATTACTCTTTAAAAGGGAAATGTTGCCTTTAGGCTGCTGATGGTCTCAGCTACACGCAGTAGCACACCATCTTAGAGCTCTATCTAGAGTCCTCCAGTCTAAATGAGCTCCTCCATGATGTTTGTCTGGTATTAAACACAAGGCTGCAGAGACCCCCACCATTGATATTGTCTGGCTTTTGCAATTGTTCTACAGTACGGTATTTGTGAGGTATTTGGTCGCCCTCACATCCCCCCTCCCCGTCCTGCCTCCTCTGGGTACTAACTAAAGAGGGAGCAGAGGAGTCTGGGTAGACTCGCAGCAGCCACGCCAGGACCTCCCTCCTTGTGTATCCATGTCTCCTCCCAGGACCTCCCTCTCTGACTCCATGTCTCCTCCAATGACCTCCCTCTCTGTCTCCATGTCTCCTCCAAGGAACTCCCTCACTGTGTCTCCATGTCTCCTCCCAGGACCTCCCTCTCTGACTCCATGTCTCCTCCAATGACCTCCCTCTCTGTCTCCATGTCTCCTCCAAGGACCTCCCTCCCTGTGTCTCCATGTCTCCTCCAAGGACCTCCCTCTCTGACTCCATGTCTTCTCCAATGACCTCCCTCTCTGTCTCCATGTCTCCTCCAAGGAACTTCCTCACTGTGTCTCCATGTCTCCTCCCAGGACCTCCCTCTCTGACTCCATGTCTCCTCCAATGACCTCCCTTTCTGACTCCATGTCTCCTCCAATGACCTCCCTCTCTGTCTCCATGTCTCCTCCAAGGAACTCCCTCTCTGACTCCATGTCTCCTCCCAGGACCTCCCTCTCTGACTCCATGTCTCCTCCAATGACCTCCCTCTCTGTCTCCATGTCTCCTCCAAGGAACTCCCTCTCTGACTTCATGTCTCCTCCCAGGACCTCCCTCTCTGACTCCATGTCTCCTCCAAGGACCTCCCTCACTGTGTCTCCATGTCTCCTTTAGGAACTCCCTCACTGTGTCTCCATGTCTCCTCCAAGGACATCCCTCCCTGTGTCTCCATGTCTCCTCCCAGGATCTCCCTCCCTGTGTCTCCTTGTCTCCATATGTCCTCCCAGGACCTCCCTCTCTGTGTCTCCACGTCTCTACTTTGTGTCTTCTCCCAGGACCTCCCTCTCTGTGTCTCCACGTCTCTTCTCTGTGTCTCCTCCCAGAACCTCCCTCCCTGTGTCTCCATGTCTCCATATCTCCTCCCAGGACCTCCCGTCCTGTGTCTCCATGTCTCCTACCAGGACCTCCCTCCCTGTGTCTCTATGTCTTCTCCCAGGACCTCCCTCCCTATGTATCCACGTCTCCTCGCGTGTCTCCGCATCTCCTCTCTGTGTCTCCATGTCTCCTTTCTGTGTCTCTATGTCTCCTCCCAGGGCATTTCTCCTTGTGTCTCCATGTCTCCACGTCTCCACCCAGGGCCTTTCTCCTTGTGTCTCCACGTCTCCGCTTCTCCTCACAGGGCCCTTCTCCTTGTGTCTCCATGTCTCCTCCCAGGGCATTTCTCCTTGTGTCTCCATGTCTCCTCCCAGGGCTTTTCTCCTTGTGTCTCCATGTCTCCTCCCAGGGCTTTTCTCCTTGTGTCTCCATGTCTCCTCCCAGGGCATTTCTCCTTGTGTCTCCATGTCTCCTCACAGGGCATTTCTCCTTGTGTCTCCATGTCTCCTCCCAGGGCATTTCTCCTTGTGTCTCCATGTCTCCTCCCAGGGCATTTCTCCTTGTGTCTCCATGTCTCCTCCCAGGGCATTTCTCCTTGTGTCTCCATGTCTCCTCCCAGGGCATTTCTCCTTGTGTCTCCATGTCTCCTCCCAGGGCATTTCTCCTTGTGTCTCCATGTCTCCTCCCTGGGCATTTCTCCTTGTGTCTCCATGTCTCCTCCCAGGGCATTTCTCCTTGTGTCTCCATGTCTCCTCCCAGGGCATTTCTCCTTGTGTCTCCATGTCTCCTCCCTGGGCATTTCTCCTTGTGTCTCCATGTCTCCTCCCAGGGCATTTCTCCTTGTGTCTCCATGTCTCTTCCCAGGGCATTTCTCCTTGTGTCTCCATGTCTCCTCCCAGGGCATTTCTCCTTGTGTCTCCATGTCTCCTCCCAGGGCATTTCTCCTTGTGTCTCCATGTCTCCTCCCAGGGGATTTCTCCTTGTGTCTCCATGTCTCCTCCCAGGGCATTTCTCCTTGTGTCTCCATGTCTCCTCCCTGGGCATTTCTCCTTGTGTCTCCATGTCTCCTCCCAGGGCATTTCTCCTTGTGTCTCCATGTCTCCACCCAGGGCATTTCTCCTTGTGTCTCCATGTCTCCTCCCTGGGCATTTCTAATTGTGTCTCCATGTCTCCTCCCAGGGCATTTCTCCTTGTGTCTCCATGTCTCCTCCCAGGGCATTTCTCCTTGTGTCTCCATGTCTCCTCCCAGGGCATTTCTCCTTGTGTCTCCATGTCTCCTCCCAGGGCATTTATCCTTGTGTCTCCATGTCTCCTCCCAGGGCATTTCTCCTTGTGTCTCCATGTCTCCTCCAAGGGCATTTCTCCTTGTGTCTCCATGTCTCCTTCCAGGGCCCTTTTTCCTTGTGTCTCCATGTCTCCTCCCTGGGCATTTCTCCTTGTGTCTCCATGTCTCCTCCAAGGGCATTTCTCCTTGTGTCTCCATGTCTCCTTCCAGGGCCCTTTTTCCTTGTGTCTCCATGTCTTCTTCCAGGGCTTTTCTCCTTGTGTCTCCATGTCTCCTCCCTGGGCATTTCTCCTTGTGTCTCCATGTCTCCTCCCGGGGCATTTCTCCTTGTGTCTCCATGTCTCCTCCAAGGGCATTTCTCCTTGTGTCTCCATGTCTCCTCCCAGGGCATTTCTCCTTGTGTCTCCATGTCTCCTCCCAGGGCTTTTCTCCTTGTGTCTCCATGTCTCCACATGTCCTACCAGGTCTAAAACATGCTGCCTCTCTCATCTCATCCATACATACAGTACAAACACACATACTGTACCCTCTGTGTCACCCATGCTGATAACCTTCCCCAAGGAAGAGAAGAAAGCCCCGCTTGGAATTGTGGACGTACACCAGTTGTACAACTGTCCTATTGAATATTTGAAAACATTCCATCACTCGATTACCAGCCTGAGCATGTTGTAAATATTCTGTGATATGCAGATGATTTGTGTGCTTATATTGTGGCCAGGTATTCAATATGTCTATGTATAAGAACATCATATCAAACATTGACACTGTCATTATTTCTTTATTTAGACCTAAAACATGTTCTGATAGATACGAGAGTTATGGTTGGTGAGCTCTATACGGTATCTGAGGTCAAACACCACTGACCCTTTATCATAACAGGGACATAGATCCCGTCTCCTCGAGTCTGTGTGAATGTGTGTGTCACACACTAGTGTGTGTGTGTGTTTGTGTGTGTGTGTGTGCGTGTGTGTGTGTGTGTGTGTGTATGTCACACCCTGATCTGTTTCACCTGTCTTTGTGATTGTCTCTACCCCCCTCCAGGTGTCGCCCATCTTCCCCAATGTATTTATACCTGTGTTCTCTGTTTGTCTGTTGCCAGTTCATCTTGTTTGTTCAAGTCAACCAGCCTGCCACCCAGTACCGTTGCCCCACCTCTGGTTTTCTGACCCCTGCCTGGCCTGACCTGTCTATTGCCTGCCCCTGTTGGAATATTAAACTATTGTTTGTTCAACGCGGTCTGCATCTGGGTCTTACCTTCATACCAGTGTGTGTGTGTGTGTGTGTGTGTGTGTGTGTGTGTGTGTGTGTGTGTGTGTGTGTGTGTGTGTGTGTGTGTGCGTGTGCGTGCGTGCGTGTAGTATCTAATGGAGCTCTGAAATGAATGATGATGAAGTTGGGGCAGATATTTCCCTTGTGGTATCAGGACCAGCTGTTGGAACCATGAAATTACTTGTGGAGTAGTGGTTGCCATAGTAAAGAAACCACCCAGCAGTAAAATAATCAGTTTGCTAATGTTAGTGTGCAGCAGAGATACTGGCAAGCGCTAGATGTTTTATGGGCATTTTATCACACTGTGTGTAATACATCCTCCTGACGGCTATTATTCATTGCATAATGGCTTCCATTCATCACCTAAAACAACAGGTACCGGTAATGAGCTGCTGGAGGCTTGTGTTAGGTTCCAAGGCTTCTCTCAAAGGGAGGCTTTGTAGTACAGTTCATATTTTGTGAAAAATTCATAATGTTGCATTTCAAAAGAATGTGGGGAGCAAAGTTCAAGCTTGACTGTAACGCAGCTTGTTTCCTGGACTACAGTGCCTTGCAAAAGTATTCATGCCCCTTCGGGTTTTTCCTATTTTGTTGCATTATAACCTGTAATTTAAATACATTTTTATTTAGATTTTGTGTGATGGACATACGCAAAATAGTCCAAATTGGTGAAGTGAAATGCAAAAAATTACTTATTTTAAACAATGCACAAAAAAAAAAACT
The DNA here is from genome assembly GCF_016432855.1 of Salvelinus namaycush. NCBI lineage: Eukaryota > Metazoa > Chordata > Actinopteri > Salmoniformes > Salmonidae > Salvelinus > Salvelinus namaycush. Next base: position 19,766 of record NW_024059529.1, on the reverse strand, counting down.
GGAAAAGTGGTGCGTGCATATGTATTCACCCCCTTTGCTATGAAGCCCCTAAATAAGATCTGGTGCAACCAATTACCTTAAGAAGTCACATAATTAGTTAAATAAAGTCCACCTGTGTGCAATCTAAGTGTCACATGATCTGTCACATGATCTCAGTATATATACACCTGTTCTGAAATGCCCCAGATTCTGGAACACCACTAAGCAAGCGGCACCATGAAGACCAAGGAGCTCTCCAAAAAGGTCAAGGACAAAGTTGTGGAGAAGTACAGATCAGGGTTGGGTTCTAAAAAAATATCTGAGACTTTGAACATCCCACGAAGCACCGTTAAATCCATTATAAAAACATTGAAAGAATATGGCACCACAACAAACCTGCCAAGAAAGGGCCGCCCACGAAAACTCATCTGTCATTCAATGAGAGCATTAATCAGAGAGGCAACAAAGAGACCAAAGATATCCCTGAAGGAGCTGAAAAGCTCCACAGTGGAGATTGGAGTATCTGTCCATAGGACCACTTTAAGCTGTACACTCCACAGAGCTGTGCTTTACGGAAGAGTGGCCAGAAGAAAGTCAGTGCTTAAAGAAAAAAATAAGCAAACATGTTTGGTGTTCGTCAAAAGGCATGTGGGAGACTCCCCAAACATATGGAAGAAGGTACTCTGGTCAGATGAGACTAACATTTTGGCCATCAAGGAAAACCCTTTGTCTGGCGCAAACCTAACACCTCTCATCACCCCGAGACACCATCCCTCAGTGAAGTATGGTGGTGGCAGCATCATACTGTGGGGATGTTTTTCATCGGCAGGGACTGGGACACTGGTCAGAATTTAACCTGTTTGGGCTGCAGGGGGAGTATTGAGTAGCCAGATAAAAGGTGCCCATTTCAAACGGCCTCGTACTCAATTCTTGCTCGTACAATATGCATATTATTATTACTATTGGATAGAAAACACTCTCTAGTTTCTAAAACCGTTTGAATTATATCTGTGAGTCAAACAGAACTCATTTGGCACAAACTTCCTGACCAGGAAGTGGAAAGTCTGAAATCGATGCTCTGTTCTACTTCCTGCCTATACATGGGCATGATACGTAAGAGTCTACGTGCACTTCATACACCTTCCCCTGGATGTCAAGAGGCGGTGAGAGAAGAAATTTCGTGTTTATCTTGGTCTGAGGTGGAATAAAAGCTCTTTGTATGACGTGACCGTCCATTTTCTGTTTTCTGGAGCGCGCGAAAGGGGACATGGATTTGCCTTCTGTTTAGCTGTCGTTATGGACGACTAATATCTCCGGCTATGATTTTATTTGATACATGTGACCATATCATCGTAAAGTATGTTTTTTCAATATAGTTTCATCAGATTATTGAAAATTTTTCGGGAGTTTTGCCGTGTTCCGTTCTCTTCCGTTTGTTGACTTGGAGAGCTTTGTGCCACTTGGCAAGTGCGCGTGCTAAATCGAGAGGGAAAATGAAGGTTCTAAATCCAAACAACGACTGTTCTTGACAAAGGACACCTTCTACAACATTCTGATGGAAGATCACCAAAAGTAAGAAACATTTTATGATGCTAATTCATATATCTGTCGTGCATGTGAATTAGTCGTGGGCGCCCAACTTTGGGGTACTCAGCTATACCGAAGCTGGATGTCGTAATGAAGTTATTTTTTAGAATTCTAACACTGCGATTTCATTAAGAACTAATGGATCTATCATTTCCTATACAACATGTATTTTTTACTTATGTTTATGAATAGCTATTTGGTCAGAATATGTGTGTCAGAAAACGTGTCAGAAAAATATCGTTGCTGTTTAGACGTTGTGGAAAAAGTAGCTAAGTTAGCACAATGTGTAACCACTGATTTCAGCTCTAAATATGCACATTTTCGAACAAAACATAAGTGTATGTATAACCTGATGTTATAGGACTGTCATCTGATGAAGAAAATCAAGGTTAGTCAAAAATTATATATCTTTTGCTTGTTTGACACGATTGCTAACTTTTGCTACTGGGAAATTGCTTGTGTTTTTGGCTATTGTGGTAAGCTAATATAACGCTCTATTGTGTTTTCGCTGTAAAACACTTGATAAATCGGAAATATTGTCTGGAATCACAAGATGCCTGTCTTTCAATTGCTGTACACTATGTATTTTTCAGAAATGTTTTATGATGAGTATTTAGTTATTTGGCGTTGGTGTCTGTAATTATTCTGTCTGCTTTCGGTGCAATTTCTGATTGTAGCTGCAATGTAAACTATGATTTATACCTGAAATATGCACATTTTTCTAACAAAACATATGCTATACAATAAATATGTTATCAGACTGTCATCTGATGAAGTTGTTTCTTGGTTAGTGGCTATTTATATCTTTATTTGGACGAATTTGTGATAGCTACTGATGGAGTAAAAAACTGGTGGAGTAAAAAAAGTGGTGTCTTTTGCTAACGTGGTTAGCTAATAGATTTACATATTGTGTCTTCCCTGTAAAACATTTTAAAAATCGGACATGTTGGCTGGATTCACAAGATGTGTACCTTTCATATGCTGTATTGGACTTGTTAATGTGTGAAAGTTAAATATTTAAAAAAAAATATCTTTTGAATTTCGCGCCCTGCACTTTGAGCTGGCTGTTGTCATAAGTGTACCGGTGTCGGGCTGCAGCCATAAGAAGTTAAGGAATGATGGATGGTGCTAAGTACAGTGAAATTCATGAGGGAAACCTGTTTCAGTCTTCCAGAGATTTGAGACTGGGACGGAGGTTCACCTTCCAGCAGGACAATGACCCGAAGCATACTGCTAAAGCAACACTCGAGTGATTAAGGGGAAACATTTACATGTCTTGGAATGGCCTAGTCAAAGCCCAGGCCTCAATCCAATTGAGAATCTGTGTTATGACTTAAAGATTGCTGTTCACCAGCGGAACCCATCCAACTTGAAGGAGCTGGAGCAGTTTTGCCTTGAAGAATGTGCAAAAATCCCAGTGGTTAGATGCGCCAAGCTTATAGAGACATACCCCAAGAGACTTGCAGCTGTAATTGCTGCAAAAGGTGGCTGTACAAAGTATTGACTTTGGGAGGGTGAAAAGTTATGCATGTTCAAGTTTTCTGTTTTTTTTGGTCTTATTTCTTCTTTGTTTCACAATAAAACATATTTTGCATCTTCAAAGTGGTAGTCATGTTGTGTAAATCAAATGATACAACCCCCCTCAAAATCCATTTTATTTCCAGGTTGTAAGGCAACAAAGTAGGAAAAATGCCAAGGGGGTGAATACTTTCGCAAGTCACGGTATAACTGTGTTGTGAGTCATGACAAAGCACTGTCCACTGGTTTGTAGGGTGTAAATACATGTACATCATCTCTAGTTGTATACTATAGCTCATACTGGCACACATTCATACACACCGTCACACAGTCGACTACACACACCCACAGACAAACAAGGGAAGTGTTTCATCTGCCCATCAGAGCTCCAGTTCTCAGATCTGATTCATCTTTTCAGACTCCTCCTATTGTCTTCAACCAATAAAATAATAATTGAACGAGGAATACATCAGAAAGCCTAGAATTAAACTGCTTAATTATGTATCATTCACACATTAATCTTTCATGATTTAAGAATCAACATTTTTGTATTATTCATGGCAGCAAAATGTAGGAAGTTGAATGTAAAAAAAAAGGCAGAACGTGCACACGTAGGTGGTGTTGTAATGCAGAAGCCCCTCCCCTCCTCTCCTCTTCTCTCCTCTCCCCTCCCCTCCCCTCCCCTCCCCCCTCCTCTCCAACTCCTTCTCTCTATCTTTGTTCCTCAGCATTGTGATTAACAGTGAAATGGCATGGTTGGTGCGGTAGGAGCTGTTTGGTGTGCATAATTACCAGATGAAATGTTAATGTGGAACGGAGGAACAGAATGGGCTAAATGGTGCAGAAGGGATCTCTGACCGGGAACACAGGGCTTCTATGAAGCAGGTTGGGTCAGCCTGGGGGGCTGGGGGGGTTGGAGGGGAGCAGGGAGAGGGGAACCAAGGTTTGGTACCCGTGTGGGTGTGGTGTGGGAGCTGTTGCAAGGGCAAGGCTGAGGACCTTCACCCCTCCTTCTTGAACTGGGTCTAACTAAACAAGGCTTTGGTTAAAGGAAGAATTCAGTCACTGAAGTCCAGGTTTTAGAGTAGCTGTTGCTATTCGACATGCACATTTTAAATGCATATTTAAGATATTATAATATATCATTTTTTTATGTAAAAAAAAACAAATGAAAGGACACCTCGTTCTTGAACTGAATTTTCATGAAGAGCAACATTTACAAGAGCTTTTGTACAGAACCTTTTGTGTTTCATGCAGCGCTTTACAAGAGCTGACCCCAGTGCTCCTATGGAATCTTAATTTATTTTCTCTCCAACTAGCAGCAGTATGAAACATAGAGAAGGATGAGGATGAGAAGGATGCTGTGGACATATTGCATTCTATTCACATCTGTGTGTAAATGGGACGGAGTTTGATGAATACTTCTTTCAGAATGTGGATGTGGAATGTGGAATCTTTGAAGGAAACCACGAGGTTTTGACATTTTGGACGTTCTTCTACGGACCCAGAGTTAGACAAACTCATGGAAACCATTTTCATGTCTCTGTGTACAGTTTGGAGATTATTGAAGTTAACATATCGTTAGAGATGTATAGAGATCGCAACATTGTATCTGTCTCAATGATACTGCCTGGTTGCTCACAGATGCCATAATGGCACACATACAATGTTGCAATCTCTATCTCTATGCGACAACAGGACAGAATGGGTTAGTGGATAGAATCTTGTTTCTGATGATTATTAGTAAATTAACCAATTTATAAAGTATTGATTACTATATATAGCTTCGTAAGGCTACAAATGACCATCCACCCAGTTTTGGAATAGTTAGGTCTATTTCCCTGCTTTTGAGAGCAGCTGGCTAGTGTACCAGGAGAATTCAAGCAATTGTGCTAAGCTAACGATATGCTAACTTCAATAATCTTCAGAATGCATGCAGACATAAAAATTATATCCATGAGTTTGTCTGACTCTGGCTAAGTAGAAAATCAACTGAATCTTGAAATCTCGCAGTTTAAAGACTCTTTCACAAAGACTTGTAAAGCAATGTTTTTGTTCTCTTTCTCTCAGCCTGGGTCATAGATGACAACTCAAGCCATGAACTTTCTAATGAGTGTCCATGTCATGATGATTTTCTTTTTATTACTTGTTTTTTGTGTGTTTTTTTTGTGCTTTGAAGCGCTGAGATTCTTTGATAAGCTGTATATGTTGAATACATTATTCATATTATTATTATTATAGGACGGAAGGAGAGTTGTTTGTGTGATTGGAGGTCACCCAGCCAGGTCTAGTGGGATGGCATGAGGGCTCTCAGCATGCTCTTTGGACACTTCTGGTTCTAGAAACGTTCCAGGAAAGGCTACCAGAACAAAGACTGTAGCCTTAGCCAGGCCTTGGCCCCACTCTCGCTCTATGGTCTTCACACACACATGCAGAAACACACACACACACTCTCAACCAGGGCTCCTGGGAAGGTCTTGGTCTGTCTTGTGATGACGCCCAACAATAGCAGTGAGCAGCTGCCAGGTTCAGTACCAAACAGATGGAAAGGCCATAGTAGAGGTGGATAAGAATCTCCTGTGGTCTTCGCCCACGGAGGCAGCCCAGGACTCTGGCTGTCAAACAGACACGGTATGTTTTTAGATAGATGAACACAGAGGGATGAAACACAATGGGCAACACATAAACAGCTTGCAGAGGGGCAGCGGGCATGAAAGAGAGGCTCACTGAGGTCCTGGAGCCCCACCAAGCCTAATCTCTCACCCTGAACCTGGCAGGGCAGAGCAGGGAGCAACGCCAGAGCTATGGAGGACTGGAAGATTAAAGAAGCCATGAGAGAGAGAGAGAGAGAGAGAGAGAGAGAGAGAGAGGAGAGAGAGAGAGAGAGAGAGAGAGAGAGAGAGTTATAGAGAGAGAGAGAGAGAGTTATAGAGAGTTATAGAGAGTTATAGAGAGTTATAGAGAGTTATAGAGAGTTATAGAATGGGCACAGGCCTGAAGAGAGCATGGGTTGCTGCTCTTGGAAGTAACATCAGCATGAAACAGCATGTCAGGACCAGATTACAGGCTTTACAGGACCAGATTACAGCATGTCAGGACCATCCACAGGCTTACAGCCTCCCTCTTAGATCGACAGTTGTCACACTTCCACCAGCCTTTATAGGCTGGCACCTCTGTCCACCTTTTGTGGAGGTCTGCTTGTTTTCCTCCATGGCACCTGACTCCACCAACTCTCTTGTCACTCTGCCAAGTCCTTTTTCCCCTCCATATCCTCAAGGTCCCTGCCCTGACCCAGGCCCAGTCTCCAGGAGGCCTGGGGAGCTTAAGGAAGTCTTCCAGCAGAGTTCCCCTTGAAAAACACCCTGCCTGGGTGTTGTTGCTGCTGCTAACACGGTCCTGACCTGTTCTGACCTGTCCTGTCCTGTTCTGTCAGGGCTGTGATTAGGCCTGTGTTGGCAGAGGGAAGTAATTTGAGGAGGAGGAGGTCCTGGCCGGCTGACCCCTGGTGTGACAGTGCACACAGTGCGAGGAGCATAATGGCCCTGAGTGGAGTGGAGAGAGAGGGTGCTTAGGAAGGGTAATGTAAGAGCAGAACATACAGATGGGATTAGGGGCAGAGAGGAGACTCTGGAGGGCATCTGTAATTAGACAGAAGGGCCCTCCTGAGTGAAGAGATGGAACTCAGCCACCGTGACAGGAGGAGTGGGAGAGAAGCAGAGGGATAAGGAGAGATAGAGGAGGAAGGGAGAGGGAGAGAGAGAGAGATGGAGATGTATGGGTAAACCACTTCTCCAATCTTTTTGGCTCTATAACAAATAACAAACAGCAAAAACATATACATGATCAAATACAAATCTTAGAAAAAACTATTAAAGACTACCAGAACCCACTGGATTCTCCAATTACCTTGTATGAACTACAGGACAAAATAAAAACCCTACAACCCAAAAAGGCCTGCGGTGTTGATGTATCCTCAATGAAATGATCAATTATACAGACAACACATACCAATTGGCTATACTAAAACTCTTTAACATCATCCTTAGCTCTGGCATCTTCCTCAATATTCGGAACCAAGGACTGATCACCCCAATCGACAAAAGTGGAGATAAATTTGACCCCAAAACTACCGTGGGATATGCGTCAACAGCACAATTGGGAAAATCCTCTGCATTATCATTAACAGCAGACTCATACATTTCCTCAGTGAAAACAATGTAGTGAGCTAATGTCAAATTGACTTTTTACCAAATTATCATATGACAGACCACATATTCATCCTGCACACCCTAATTGACAAACAAACCAACCAAAACAAAGGCAAAGTCTTCTCATGCTTTGTTGATTTCAAAAAAGCCTTTGACTCAATTTGGTATGAGGGTCTAATATACAAATTGATGGAAAGTGGTGTTGGGGGAAAAACATATGACATTATAAAATCCATATACACAAACAACAAGTGTGCGGTTAAAATAGGCACAAAACCCACACATTTCTTCCCACAGGCCGTGGGGTGAGACAGGGATGCAGCTTAAGCCCCACCTTCTTCAACATATATATCAACGAATTGGCGACGGCACTAGAAAAGTCTGCAGCACCCGGACACACCCTACTAGAATCTGAAGTCAAATGCCTACTGTTTGCTGATAATCTGGAGCTTCTGTCACCAACCAAGGAGGGCCTACAGCAGCACCTAGGTCTTCTGCACAGATTCTTCCAGACCTGGGCCCTGTCAGTAAATCTCAGTAAGATCAAAATAATGGTGTTCCAAAAAAGGTCCAGTCGCCAGGACCGCAAATACAAATTCCATCTAGACATCGTTGCCCTAGAGCGCACAAAAAACTATACACACCTTGGCCTAAACAGCAGTGCCACAGGTAACTTCCACAAAGCTGTGAACGATCTGAGAGACAAGGCAAGAAGGGCATTCTATGCCATCAAAAGGAACATACAATTCGACATACCAATTAGGATCTGGCTAAAAATACTTGAATCAGTTATAGAACACATTGCCCTTTATGGTTGTGAGGTCTGGGGTTCACTCACCAACCAAGAATCCACAAAATGGGACACACACCAAATTGAGACTCTGCATGCAGAATTCTGCAAAAATATCCTCTCTGTACAACGTAGAACACCAAAAAATGCATGCAGAGCAGAATTAGGCAGATACTCGCTAATTATCAAAATCCAGAAAAGAGACGTTCAATTCTACAACCACCTAAAAGGCAGCGATTCCCAAACCTTCAATAACAAAGCCATCACCTACAGAGAAATTAACCTGAAGAGTCCCCTAAGCCAGCTGGTCCTGGGGCTCTGTTCACAAACACAAACAGAAACACAGAGCCCCAGGACATCAACACAATTAGACCCAACCAAATCATGAGAAAACAAAAAGATAATTACTTGACACATTGGAAAGAATAAACAAAAAATCTGAGCAAATTAGAATGCTATTTGGCGCTTAACAGAGAGTACACAGTGGCAGAATACCTGACCACTGTGACTGACCCAAACTTAAGGAAAGCTTTGACTATATACAGACTCAGTGAGCATAGCCTTGCTACTGAGAAAGGCTGCCGTAGGCAGACCTGGCTCTCAAGAGAAGACAGGCTATGTGCACACTGCCCACAAAATGAGGTGGAAACTGAGCTGTATGTCCTAACCTCCTACCCAATGTATGACCATATTAGAGATACATATTTCCCTCAGATTACACAGATCCACAAAGTATTTGAAAACTAACCCGATTTTGATAACCTCCCATATTTACTGGGTGAAATACCACAGTGTGCCATCACAGCAGCAATATTTGTGACCTGTTGCCAGAAGAAAAGGTCAACCAGTGAAGAACGAACACCATTGTAAATACAACCCATATTTATTCTTATATATTTTCCCTTTTGTACTTTAACCATTTTTACATTGTTACAACACTGTATATATGCAAAATATGACATTTGTAATATCTTTATTATTTTTGAACTTCTGTAAGTGTAATGTTTACTGTTAATTTTTATTGTTTATTTCACTTTGTATATTATCTACCTCACTTGCATTGGCAATGCTAAAATATGTTTCCTATGCCAATAAAGCCCCTTGAATTGAATTGAGAGAGAGAGAGAGACAGAGAGAGCACAGAGGAAACCAACAGTGATATCATCCACTGGGAGATGGAGGGACAGCAGGGGAGCTGACCATGGAGTTTTAGGGGATCCATAATTTAATGGCTTAGTAGAATCCTGACAGTATGATACTGTTTGTTTACCAGGCCAGTATGCCCGGCTCAATGAATATGTTCCTGAGGTAAGCGGTATTTACCACAGGGCCCTGCAGTAGACTGGAACACATCACCAACTCCTGGCACACAGATGGCTGGTAGCATCTTATTTGGGGAGGACATGCTCATTGTAATGACTGGAATAGATTGAATGGAATGGTATCAACACATCACATACATGGTTTGTAAAATGTAAATGAAAAATGTTTAAATTCCCTTCATTCCAGTCATTCTTGTGAGCCGTCCTCCCCTCACCAGCATCCTGTGACTTCACAGGTAGATCAGTGCTGTCACGTCAGTCTGTGTTACGCTCCACTGTCCGGATGGTTATGGAAGACATGCTATACATCAGGATACAGTGGTAAACTAAACACCATACCGAGGTTACTACGTGATCAGAAGACAGAAATGTTGTAATAAACTATTATAAGCCGTAACAAACGATCAAACCAATGAACACACAAATCCTTCTAGTCATTTAGCCCTCTGGCTCTTAGATATCCGGAGGTAAAACACTGATTGAAACCAGCAAATGGCAGCCGGTATCACATAGCACCTTCATGCTGATCCTGTTTGCTCTATTTGGACATTAGGGCGTAATTAAAGCTGTGCGGCTCCTGTCTGGCCCGCTCTGAAACGATGCGGCTCAAATTAACATGCTGCCTCTCAGTTAAGTGTTTTCACACTTCACACACCATTATAATGTGGATGTGATGTGATGTGACCACTGTTGCTGGGTGGTGGTTGTGCGGAAGAGGTGGAAGCTGTCAGTGAAGGAGGCTGCTGGGAGTGGGAATGTGAATGGGGCCACAGCTCATTGGGAACATCACACAAGCAGCGGCAGGCTGAGGGAGAGGACAGGGAACAGGAGTCATTAGGTATAGGCCTCTGCTCTACTCTCCCTACGCTGCTCTGCATGCTAATGTCAGCGCTAGAGTACACAGATATACCTGAGCAGAACAGCATCTCCACAGGTCTCAATGTTCTCAATAGCTCAACGGTGGCTTTGGCTCCAATTTCTCTTTGTGATATTTTGGGTTTACTGTATTAGTGTATTTTGAGTGACATTTATGGCAGCTATTGGTTTAAATTAATTCATATGCATCAGATGTTGATTAACTTCTGATGTGACATAAAATGACAATTTCCTTTGAAAAATACTTTTGGTAAAGCTAAAGTGGCTGTCCGAAGTAGATAATGACATGACTTACATTTTACATTATGGTGATGGAGTATCACTATAGATGATCATTATACATTATGGTGATGGAGTATCACTATAGATGATCATTATACATTATGGTGATGGAGTATCACTATAGATGATCATTATACATTATGGTGATGGAGTATCACTATAGATGATCATTATACATTATGGTGATGGAGTATCACTATAGATGATCATTATACATTATGGTGATGGAGTATCACTATAGATGATCATTATACATTATGGTGATTGAGTATCACTATAGATTATCATTATACATTATGGTGATGGAGTATCACTATAGATGATCATTCTACATTATGGTGATGGAGGGAGGAAGTGTCTGTAATGTGAATGGAAGGAGAGGAGGAACCTTTATCATACTAGTGAGGGATATCAGCCATACTTCTGCCGCTTCAACAAGGTTGACAATTTTACACTTGACATGAATTGCCTTTCAGAAGTACCGAGAATCTGTTTCCAACCGGAAGAGTGGCATTTTTCAAGTGGTTGTGGTGTTAAACATTGAGGGCTGGCTAATTAGCAGCATGTCATGTGGAGGGAGTGTGCTAAAAGTTTTCTATTGGCAGGACAGTACAGATGTCCAAAGAAAGCTTTTGAGAGGGCATTTAGCCTAACGCAACAGACGTCTGTGAATGTGTAAAACACACACACACACACACACACACACACACACACACACACACACACACACACACACACACACACACACACACACACACACACACACACACACACACACACACACACACTGAGAATTCCAGAGCAGTATCAGCCTTGCTAAAACCTACTGAATCTCAATCACCTCCCAGACTGGACAGTGTTAGACTGTTAGACTGGCAGTAAGAGCAGTGTGTAATTGATTACTCCACATCGCCCAGGCAGAGTGTGTGAAATCAGAGTGGAGATGAACTGTGTGTGTTAGTGCCGCAAAACAAATGTGTGCTTGTTTGCTCTTGAATGTTCGTCTTTTCTTGGCAAAGACTAATTAGATGCTCGAGGATACATCTGATTAAACAACGCCACGATCTCACAATTAAATGTCATGTGCAATTACTCCGGGAGGAGTGAGTGACCGTCTCTCTGCCACAAAATCCATTTGCATGTACTGTATCTCTTCATCTCCCTCTGTCTTGCTCTCTCCCTCTCTCTCTTTCCCCCTCTTTTTCTCTCTTTTTCTCTCTCTGTCTGTCTCTGTCTCTCTTTCTGTCTATGTATCTCTCTCTCTCTCTCTCTCTCTCTCTTTTGTATCTCTCTCTCTGTCTGTCTCTATCTCTCTCTCTCTCCATCACATTCTTTGTCGAGGAAGGGATAATGGACACTGTGTCTGATCGTGGCTGAGAGCCAGTTGCCCTTTGAGAACGGAAGACCCTTCACATCAAATCCATACCAATGCCTCTGTTTCATATGATCCAATGTCATCTGTGTGTGACCTGGTCAGGAAAGACAACACAACAGAGTTGAGCATTTTCTCAGATTCATGACTCCACATAGAAGTTGTGCCTTAAGAGAGGGTCTCTATTGATGTCCTGCCAAACAGAGGTGTCCCAGTTTTGAAGAGATTCATGAGAGATTTGCAGTCCCCGCTGGAAGTAAAAAACAATCCCTCTGGGTACAACTCCCTCTCACCACTAAGAACAACAACAGCAACAGCAGTAGAAAGCTGGGTATCTCTGCTAAAAGTTCTGCAAAGCCTCTGGAGTCTTCTTCCTCTGTTTTGGTGCTGTGTTTGGGTTGATAGTTACCTGCAATGAAGTATCCATCTGTGCTGTACGATTTATTATTTTATTCTGTGCTGAGCAGTAAAGCAGAAAATGCCTTGTGGTGTGTTGCTAGCTATCCTGTTGATTTGACTTACATGAGGTGACCAAACACTAGACTCTAGCCCAGCAGCAGATGTGTGAGTTATCCACCTTTAGATTCCCCCTCCCATCCATGCTGCGGTGCTTTGATCAGTCACCTGTTCTCTCCTTCTACAAAGCTACAGAAGGCCCTGCAGATTGTTCAGCCCCCGCTGCTGCCAAATCTCTGAGAGGCTGTTTTCCCTGCAGTAATCCAGCTTTAACTCCTCCATTGAGCCCTGATCGCTGCTGGTCCATGGGACGCTGTGCTGTACAGACAGATCCACCCTCCTCTTCCTCTGTCACACACGTTACCCAACCTCACTACACATTGCTGAGCTTTTCCACAGTTGAGATTGGGAGCGGGGTGGGAGTGTGTCCAATGGCATTAGCCTGCAGTGATGGGAGGGATGGCTGGGCTGCTGCTAGTGCTCTACTGACTCACAGATTAGAGCTGGAGTAGCTGTGTGAAGGCTGGGCTGAAAAGAGCATAGCTGGGCTGGGTGGGAGGGGAGACAGGACAGTAGTCTGATGGGCCTGCAGGCTCCAAGTTTGAGCTGAACAGAGCTGGGCTGGGTGGGAGGGGAGACAGGACAGTAGTCTGATGGGCCTGCAGGCTCCAGGGCTGAACAGAACAGAGCAGGGCTGGGTGGGTGGGAGGGTGACAGTACAGGAGTGGTTTAAGACTTCTATTGAGATGGAGCTGGGTAGTTCATAGAAGAAGGAAGAGTGGGAACTGGGCTGATTCCGAGGAGTCCCTGCTGATTCCATAGCGTCCCTGCTGAGTCCATAGAGTCCCTGCTAATTCTATAGAGTCCCTGCTGATTCCATAGAGTCCCTGCTGAGTCCATAGAGTCCCTGCTGAGTCCATAGAGTCCCTGCTAATTCTATAGAGTCCCTGCTGATTCCATGGAGTCCCTGCTGAGTCCATAGCAGATGGAGACATCGTCTGTGCTCCTGTGTAGTTACGGATTTAGATTTCAAGTCGGTGTACTCCAATGTGTTACCTTGTTCTCTCTGTTTTATCATAGTCCTCTCTTGAAACCTACTAAGGAACCCCATTTCAATACTTTTTTGAAAAGATACATGATGGACTTTGATGATAAAGAGGGATTTATGGGAATCAACAGAACACAATTCTGGGGGGGAAATCTTAAATACAGATACATGTCTGTCTCTCTATCCTCTCTCTCCCTCTCTTTCTCATCTCTCTCTCTCTCTCTCCCTCTCCCTCCCTCTCGCCTCTTTCTCTCTCTCCCTCTCTCTGAGCTGAGATGTTTTACTGTGTGAAGTTTATTTTCTGTGGCTGTGATTTGAGTGATGAGGGAGCAACAAAACATGAGGAAAACACTGTAGCCATGTTGCTTTATGTTGTGATGATGACACATGTTCCATGTGTATAAAATTCCTCTTGAGTCTAGATGCTGTTTCTCTTCCTTCCTTTCTTAACTGGCACACACTGTCACGACTTCCGCCAAAGTCGGCTCCTCTCCTTGTTCGGGCGGCATTCGGTGGTCGACGTCACCGGCTTTCTAGCCATCACTGCTCCATTTTTCATGTATCCATTTGTTTTGTCTTGTTCCCTGCACACCTGGTTTTCATTCCCCAATCAATCTACATGTATTTATTCCTACATGTATTTATTTATTCTGTTCCCCATCATGTCTTTGTGTAAGATTGTTTGTGTTACGTGTTTGTTGTTGACGCGCCAGACTGGTTTGTTTTTTCGTGGTATTTCACGAAGATGTTTATTGTTAAACTTTATTCTTGTGACTGTTTTACGCGTTTTGCACTTTTGCCTAAATAAAGTGTGCGCCTGTTCACAAACCTCTGCTCTCCTGCACCTGACTTCGCTACCAGTATGCACACACCTGACACACACAGCGAAGTACGCACCCATTCCCCCACTGAAGAGCACATACACTCTGTCATCCTCCACCTCTTATTCCTTACTGTCACTTCTGAGAAGTATTTGTCTACACCACAGCAATGGTTATTTACATTACTATGAACCATCAAAATGTTAAATGCTACAATATTGCAGGCTGGCGTGCTGTGCGCATTCCCCACACCCTTCAAAACATGTGTGGGTGCGTACACACACACACACACACACACACACACACACACACACACACACACACACACACACACACACACACACACACATCCCTCGTGCACACACACACATACACACACACACAGCCCTTGTGCACACACAGGTGATTGAGTCCATTAGTCTACTAAGCGTTCATTAACAGGGGTCAGCTTCATAAATAACAGAGCAGGCAGACATATAGACAGGCAGACAGAGCAGACAGACAGACAAATATAATAGACTATGTTTATGTATGTTGACTGTAATACTGTACACATTTACTGTATGTTGACTGAAATACACTATGTTACTGTATATTGACTGTAATACTGTGCACTATGTTACTGTCTGTAGACTGTAATACTGCACACTATGCTACTGTATGCTGACTATAATACACCATGTTACTGTCTGTAGACTGTAATGCTGTACACTTTGTTACTGTATATTGACTGTAATACTGTGCACTATGTTACTGTCTGTAGACTGTAATACTGCACACTATGCTACTGTATGCTGACTATAATACACCATGTTACTGTATGTAGACTGTAATGCTGTACACTATGTTACTGTATATTGACTGTAATACACTACATTACTGTATATTGACTGTAATGCTGTACACTGCGTTAATGTATATTGAATGTAAAACTGTACACTAATTTACTGTATGTTGACTGTAATACTCTATGTTGATGTATGTTGACTGTAATACTCTGTTGATGTATGTTGACTGTAATACTCTATGTTGATGTATGTTGACTGTAATACTCTATGTTGATGTATGTTGACTGTAATACTCTGTTGATGTATGTTGACTGTAATACTCTGTTGATGTATGTTGACTGTAATACTCTATGTTGATGTATGTTGACTGTAATACTCTATGTTGATGTATGTTGACTGTAATACTCTGTTGATGTATGTTGACTGTAATACTCTGTTGATGTATGTTGACTGTAATACTCTATGTTGATGTATGTTGACTGTAATACTCTATGTTGATGTATGTTGACTGTAATACTCTATGTTGATGTATGTTGACTGTAATACTCTATGTTGATGTATGTTGACTGTAATACTCTATGTTGATGTATGTTGACTGTAATACTCTGTTGATGTATGTTGACTGTAATACTCTATGTTGATGTATGTTGACTGTAATATTCTGTTGATGTATGTTGACTGTAATACTCTGTTGATGTATGTTGACTGTAATACTCTATGTTGATGTATGTTGACTGTAATACTCTATGTTGATGTATGTTGACTGTAATAAACTATGTTGATGTATGTTGACTGTAATACTCTATGTTGATGTATGTTGACTGTAATACTCTGTTGATGTATGTTGACTGTAATACTCTGTTGATGTATGTTGACTGTAATACTCTATGTTGATGTATGTTGACTGTGATACTCTGTTGATGTATGTTGACTGTAATACTCTATGTTGATGTATGTTGACTGTAATACTCTATGTTAATGTATGTTGACTGTAATACTCTGTTGATGTATGTTGACTGTAATACTCTGTTGATGTATGTTGACTGTAATACTCTGTTGATGTATGTTGACTGTAATACTCTATGTTGATGTATGTTGACTGTAATACTCTATGTTAATGTATGTTGACTGTAATACTCTGTTGATGTATGTTGACTGTAATACTCTGTTGATGTATGTTGACTGTAATACTCTATGTTGATGTATGTTGACTGTAATACTCTGTTGATGTATGTTGACTGTAATACTCTGTTGATGTATGTTGACTGTAATACTCTATGTTGATGTATGTTGACTGTAATACTCTATGTTGATGTATGTTGACTGTGATAAACTATGTTGATGTATGTTGACTGTAATACTCTATGTTGATGTATGTTGACTGTAATACTCTATGTTGATGTATGTTGACTGTAATACTCTGTTGATGTATGTTGACTGTAATACTATGTTGATGTATGTTGACTGTAATACTCTGTTGATGTATGTTGACTGTAATACTCTATGTTGATGTATGTTGACTGTAATACTCTATGTTAATGTATGTTGACTGTAATACTCTGTTGATGTATGTTGACTGTAATACTCTGTTGATGTATGTTGACTGTAATACTCTGTTGATGTATGTTGACTGTAATACTCTATGTTGATGTATGTTGACTGTAATACTCTGTTGATGTATGTTGACTGTAATACTCTGTTGATGTATGTTGACTGTAATACTATGTTGATGTATGTTGACTGTAATACTCTATGTTGATGTATGTTGACTGTGATAAACTATGTTGATGTATGTTGACTGTAATACTCTATGTTGATGTATGTTGACTGTAATACTCTATGTTGATGTATGTTGACTGTAATACTCTATGTTGATGTATGTTGACTGTAATACTCTGTTGATGTATGTTGACTGTAATACTCTGTTGATGTATGTTGACTGTAATACTATGTTGATGTATGTTGACTGTAATACTCTGTTGATGTATGTTGACTGTAATACTCTGTTGATGTATGTTGACTGTAATACTCTATGTTGATGTATGTTGACTGTAATACTCTATGTTGATGTATGTTGACTGTAATACTCTATGTTGATGTATGTTGACTGTAATACTCTGTTGATGTATGTTGACTGTAATACTCTGTTGATGTATGTTGACTGTAATACTCTATGTTGATGTATGTTGACTGTAATACTCTGTTGATGTATGTTGACTGTAATACTCTGTTGATGTATGTTGACTGTAATACTCTATGTTGATGTATATTGACTGTAATACTCTGTTGATGTATGTTGACTGTAATACTCTATGTTGATGTATGTTTACTGTAATACTCTGTTGATGTATGTTGACTGTAATACTCTGTTGATGTATGTTGACTGTAATACTCTATGTTGATGTATGTTGACTGTAATACTCTGTTGATGTATGTTGACTGTAATACTCTGTTGATGTATGTTGACTGTAATACTCTATGTTGATGTATGTTGACTGTAATACTCTGTTGATGTATGTTGACTGTAATACTCTATGTTGATGTATGTTTACTGTAATACTCTGTTGATGTATGTTTACTGTAATACTCTGTTGATGTATGTTGACTGTAATACTCTGTTGATGTATGTTGACTGTAATACTCTGTTGATGTATGTTGACTGTAATATTCAGTTGATGTATGTTGACTGTAATACTCTGTTGATGTATGTTGACTGTAATACTCTGTTGATGTATGTTGACTGTAATACTCTGTTGATGTATGTTGACTGTAATACTCTGTTGATGTATGTTGACTGTAATACTCTGTTGATGTATGTTGACTGTAATACTCTATGTTGATGTATGTTGACTGTAATACTCTATGTTAATGTATGTTGACTGTAATACTCTGTTGATGTATGTTGACTGTAATACTCTGTTGATGTATGTTGACTGTAATACTCTGTTGATGTATGTTGACTGTAATACTCTATGTTGATGTATGTTGACTGTAATACTCTATGTTAATGTATGTTGACTGTAATACTCTGTTGATGTATGTTGACTGTAATACTCTGTTAATGTATGTTGACTGTAATACTCTATGTTGATGTATGTTGACTGTAATACTCTATGTTAATGTATGTTGACTGTAATACTCTGTTGATGTATGTTGACTGTAATACTCTGTTAATGTATGTTGACTGTAATACTCTATGTTGATGTATGTTGACTGTAATACTCTATGTTAATGTATGTTGACTGTAATACTCTGTTGATGTATGTTGACTGTAATACTCTGTTGATGTATGTTGACTGTAATACTCTATGTTGATGTATGTTGACTGTAATACTCTGTTGATGTATGTTGACTGTAATACTCTGTTGATGTATGTTGACTGTAATACTCTATGTTGATGTATGTTGACTGTAATACTCTATGTTGATGTATGTTGACTGTGATAAACTATGTTGATGTATGTTGACTGTAATACTCTATGTTGATGTATGTTGACTGTAATACTCTATGTTGATGTATGTTGACTGTAATACTCTGTTGATGTATGTTGACTGTAATACTATGTTGATGTATGTTGACTGTAATACTCTGTTGATGTATGTTGACTGTAATACTCTATGTTGATGTATGTTGACTGTAATACTCTATGTTAATGTATGTTGACTGTAATACTCTGTTGATGTATGTTGACTGTAATACTCTGTTGATGTATGTAGTGACCTGTTTAATACTCTATGTTGATGTATGTTGACTGTAATACTCTGTTGATGTATGTTGACTGTAATACTCTGTTGATGTATGTTGACTGTAATACTATGTTGATGTATGTTGACTGTAATACTCTATGTTGATGTATGTTGACTGTGATAAACTATGTTGATGTATGTTGACTGTAATACTCTATGTTGATGTATGTTGACTGTAATACTCTATGTTGATGTATGTTGACTGTAATACTCTATGTTGATGTATGTTGACTGTAATACTCTGTTGATGTATGTTGACTGTAATACTCTGTTGATGTATGTTGACTGTAATACTATGTTGATGTATGTTGACTGTAATACTCTGTTGATGTATGTTGACTGTAATACTCTGTTGATGTATGTTGACTGTAATACTCTATGTTGATGTATGTTGACTGTAATACTCTATGTTGATGTATGTTGACTGTAATACTCTATGTTGATGTATGTTGACTGTAATACTCTGTTGATGTATGTTGACTGTAATACTCTGTTGATGTATGTTGACTGTAATACTCTATGTTGATGTATATTGACTGTAATACTCTGTTGATGTATGTTGACTGTAATACTCTGTTGATGTATGTTGACTGTAATACTCTGTTGATGTATGTTGACTGTAATACTCTGTTTATGTATGTTGACTGTAATACTCTTGTTGATGTATGTTGACTGTAATACTCTGTTGATGTATGTTGACTGTAATACTCTGTTGATTGTATGTTGACTGTAATACTCTATGTTGATGTATGTTGACTGTAATACTCTGTTGATGTTATGTTGACTGTAATACTCTATGTTGATGTATGTTGACTGTAATACTCTATGTTGATGTATGTTGACTGTAATACTCTGGTGATGTATGTTGACTGTAATACTTCTATGGTGATGTAGTTGACTGTACTACTTATGTTGATGTATGTTAACGTATGTTGACTGTAATACTCTGTTGATGTATGTTGACTGTAATACT
>NW_024059528.1:30000-34601 GCF_016432855.1 Salvelinus namaycush | reverse complement strand
CCCCTAGGTCAGCCATGTCTCCCAACAGGGTGAGCCCCTAGGTCAGCCATGTACAGGATGGGCCCCTAGGTCAGCCACGTACAGGATGGGCCCCTAGGTCAGCCATGTCTCCCAACAGGATGAGCCCCTAGGTCAGCCATGTACAGGATGGGCCCCTAGGTCAGCCATGTCTCCCAACAGGATGGGCCCCTAGGTCAGCCATGTACAGGATGGGCCCCTAGGTCAGCCATGTACAGGATGGGCCCCTAGGTCAGCCATGTCTACCAACAGGATGGGCCCCTAGGTCAGCCATGTACAGGATGGGCCCCTAGGTCAGCCATGTACAGGATGAGCCCCTAGGTCAGCCATGTACAGGGTGAGCCCCTAGGTCAGCCATGTACAGGATGAGCCCCTAGGTCAGCCATGTACAGGATGGGCCCCTAGGTCAGCCATGTACAGGATGGGCCCCTAGGTCAGCCATGTCTCCCAACAGGATGAGCCCCTAGGTCAGCCATGTCTCCCAACAGGATGAGCCCCTAGGTCAGACATGTACAGGGTGAGCCCCTAGGTCAGCCATGTACAGGATAGGCCCCTAGGTCAGCCATGTCTCCCAACAGGATGAGCCCCTAGGTCAGACATGTACAGGGTGAGCCCCTAGGTCAGCCATGTACAGGATGAGCCCCTAGGTCAGCCATGTCTCCCAACAGGATGGGCCCCTAGGTCAGCCATGTACAGGATGGGCCCCTAGGTCAGCCATGTACAGGATGGGCCCCTAGGTCAGCCATGTACAGGATGGGCCCCTAGGTCAGCCACGTACAGGATGAGCCCCTAGGTCAGCCATGTACAGGATGAGCCCCTAGGTCAGCCATGTACAGGATGGGCCCCTAGGTCAGCCATGTACAGGATGGGCCCCTAGGTCAGCCATGTACAGGATGGGCCCCTAGGTCAGCCATGTACAGGATGAGCCCCTAGGTCAGCCATGTACAGGATGGGCCCCTAGGTCAGCCATGTACAGGATGGGCCCCTAGGTCAGCCATGTCTCCCAACAGGATGGGCCCCTAGGTCAGCCATGTACAGGATGAGCCCCTAGGTCAGCCATGTACAGGATGGGCCCCTAGGTCAGCCATGTACAGGATAGGCCCCTAGGTCAGCCATGTACAGGATGAGCCCCTAGGTCAGCCATGTACAGGATGGGCCCCTAGGTCAGCCATGTACAGGATGGGCCCCTAGGTCAGCCATGTCTCCCAACAGGATGAGCCCCTAGGTCAGCCATGTACAGGATGAGCCCCTAGGTCAGCCATGTCTCCCAACAGGATGAGCCCCTAGGTCAGCCATGTACAGGGTGAGCCCCTAGGTCAGCCATGTACAGGATGAGCCCCTAGGTCAGCCATGTACAGGATGAGCCCCTAGGTCAGACATGTACAGGACGGGCCCCTAGGTCAGCCATGTACAGGATGGGCCCCTAGGTCAGCCATGTCTCCCAACAGGATGAGCCCCTAGGTCAGCCATGTACAGGATGAGCCCCTAGGTCAGCCATGTCTCCCAACAGGATGAGCCCCTAGGTCAGCCATGTACAGGATGGGCCCCTAGGTCAGCCATGTACAGGATGGGCCCCTAGGTCAGCCATGTCTCCCAACAGGATGGGCCCCTAGGTCAGCCATGTACAGGATGAGCCCCTAGGTCAGCCATGTACAGGGTGAGCCCCTAGGTCAGACATGTACAGGATGAGCCCCTAGGTCAGCCATGTACAGGATGGGCCCCTAGGTCAGCCATGTCTCCCAACAGGATGGGCCCCTAGATCAGCCATGTCTCCCAACATGATGGGCCCCTAGATCAGCCATGTCTCCCAACAGGATGGGCTCCTAGGTCAGCCATGTACAGGGTGAGCCCCTAGGTCAGACATGTACAGGATGGGCCCCTAGGTCAGCCATGTCTCCCAACAGGATGAGCCCCTAGGTCAGCCATGTACAGGATGAGCCCCTAGGTCAGCCATGTCTCCCAACAGGATGAGCCCCTAGGTCAGCCATGTCTCCCAACAGGATGAGCCCCTAGGTCAGCCATGTACAGGATGGGCCCCTAGGTCAGCCATGTACAGGATAGGCCCCTAGGTCAGCCATGTCTCCCAACAGGATGAGCCCCTAGGTCAGCCATGTCTCCCAACAGGATGAGCCCCTAGGTCAGCCATGTACAGGATGGGCCCCTAGGTCAGCCATGTCTCCCAACAGGATGGGCCCCTAGGTCAGCCATGTACAGGATGGGCCCCTAGGTCAGCCATGTACAGGATGGGCCCCTAGGTCAGCCATGTACAGGAAGGGCCCCTAGGTCAGCCATGTACAGGATGGGCCCCTAGGTCAGCCATGTACAGGATGGGCCCCTAGGTCAGCCATGTACAGGATGAGCCCCTAGGTCAGCCATGTACAGGACGGGCCCCTAGGTCAGCCATGTACAGGATGGGCCCCTAGGTCAGCCATGTCTCCCAACAGGATGGGCCCCTAGGTCAGCCATGTACAGGATGGGCCCCTAGGTCAGCCATGTCTCCCAACAGGATGGGCCCCTAGGTCAGCCATGTCTCCCAACAGGATGAGCCCCTAGGTCAGCCATGTACAGGATGGGCCCCTAGGTCAGCCATGTCTCCCAACAGGGTGAGCCCCTAGGTCAGCCATGTACAGGATGGGCCCCTAGGTCAGCCATGTACAGGATGAGCCCCTAGGTCAGCAGCTCACTAACAACGTCCAAACTCCAATAAACAGTTTCATTTCTAAAACCAAAAATCAAACAAATTGACTCCAAATTGAACAACTACATAGAAAATTGGACAAAATAAATGAAATTGCAAAAACAAACCTAATTGTTATTTGTCTCTAAATCTAAAAATGTACATTTGGCAAGATATCTAAGCCTCCAAGATATAAGATGAAGAACCCATACAGACTGAGCCACTGAGGACATGAACAGAAGAAGACAGCTTCAATCAGAGATCAGTGGATTCTACAGGAAGTAAAAAACAGACATGCACTTCCTGTATTCCTACCAAAAATATAACAACATAAGTAAAACATACTGCCCAGATTTTGTGGTTGTTAATGTCTTTGTTTAATTTCTGTACAACCACACACACACACACACACACACACACACACACACACACACACACCCACACACACACACACACACACACACAAACTGACACATGATCTTGTTGTACATATGCAATGTTGTTACAAGTTGACACTGCATAAGCTCATGGCACTGATATGTACACTGAGTACAAAACATTAAGGACACCTGCTCTTTCCATGACATATGCTGACCAGGTGAATCCAGGTGTACCAGTACCTTCGGGAAGTATTCAAACCCCATTTTGTTACGCTACAGCTGTCACGTTCTGACCAGAGTTCTTTTGTGTTTTCTTTGTTTTAGTGTTGGTCAGGACGTGATCTGAGTGGGCATTCTATGTTGTGTGTCTAGTTTTCCCGTTTCTGTGTTTGGCCTGATATGGTTCCCAATCAGAGGCAGGTGTTAGTCGTTTGTCTCTGATTGGGAGCCATATTTAGATAGCCTGTTTTGTGTTAGGTTTTGTGGGTGTTTGTCTTCTGTCTTTGTGTTCATTGCACCAGATAGGACTGTTTCGGTTTTTCACATTTGTTGTTTTGTAATTTTGTAGTGTTCACGTTTATTCTCTTTATTAAACATGATGAACACTAACCGCGCTGGGCTTTGGTCCTCTCCTTCGTCCACAGAAGAAAGCCGTTACAACAGCTTTATTCTAACACTGAATAAATCGTTTTTTCCCCCTCATCAATCTACACACAATACCCCATAATGATAAAGCAAAAACATGCTTTTATAAATTTTTGCAAATTTATACAACTTTTGAACTGAAATACCACATTTGTGACCCGTTTCAGGAAACTAGGTGTATGTCACTGCTTCACAGGAGTTTGCCGTTTGAAAGTTTTTTGGACAGAAATGCCTTTTCAAACAAGTGAACTTTCATGTGCCTTAATAACAAACGTGTATGCCATCTGTAAATACGAATTTAAAAAATTATTACGAGCCTAGTTTGTTAAGCCATAGAAAAGTCCGGCAAACCTTCCCGCTAACCATGATTGGTTGAGATAATGAGTGGGCTGGACATGCTGAGATGAGTTTGGATTGTTTTGTCGTATAGCTTCTGTCTATTTCAGCTGGTCAGTATGTGTAGGGTAATCCTGTTTAACACTGCTTTTTTTTTAAATATTTCGCATATTAAAAGTTAACAAAAGACTCAAGTGTCCATTTCAATAGAACGTCCCTGTTTCAGAGCACTCTCGTCGGAATGTACCAGCGTGCAGAATATCTGATGAATTTACCAACGCTCAACACTCGTTGAATATGGCCGGTATCAGTAAACGTCTGCAAAAAAATGTAATTGTTGCCAAGAGCACAGATGCAGTCCCCAACGCTCTGGATAACATGAAAACAGCCTAACCAGCTCTGCTAGGGAGAGTAACATGGTCAGAGTTTTGGGTGGGGGCAAAAGCTTAAGATGATTCTCATGGCATTGGACACGGTCAGTGTGAAGCAGACTGACTTGACACAACAACGAACCAAGCAATCTGTACAAACAAAACAGAAACGAC
>NW_024059528.1:0-25000 GCF_016432855.1 Salvelinus namaycush | reverse complement strand
ATTCCCCTTGGCCTCAAAGGGAAGAAACATTCCCCCTGGCATTAAAGGGAGATAAACATTCCCCCTTGCCTCAAAGGGAGATAAACATTCCCCCTGGCCTCAAAGGGAGATAAACATTCCCCCTGGCCTCACAGGGGACAAAACATTCCCCCTGGCCTCAAAGGGAACGAAACATTCCCCCTGGCCTCAAAGGGAATGAAACATTCCCCCTGGCCTCAAAGGGAGATAAACATTCCCCCTGGCCTCAAAGGGGACAAAACATTCCCCTTGGCCTCAAAGGGAAGAAACATTCCCCCTGGCCTCAAAGGGAGATAAACATTCCCCCTGGCCTCAAAGGGAAAAAACATTCCCCCTAGCCTCAAAGGGAACGGAACATTCCCCCTGGCCTCAAAGGGAGATAAATATTCCCCCTGGCCTCAAAGGGAGATAAACATTCCCCCTGCCTCAAAGGGGGAAAACCAATATGACCTACCTTCCAATGTGCTAATTAGCAAAGGGCACAGCTAGCTAGCTAATGGCTTCACTGAAAATATGAAAGACTACACCCTTAAAATCGGTAGTCGATGTGTGTCGCACTTGTGGGGAAAACTATCCCAATGAGAGTAACAAACACAATCTCTTTATTGCCAAGATGTCTGACCTATGCAAATACGATCTCTTATTGCCAAGATGTCTGACCTATAAAAACACAGTCTCTTTATTGCCAAGATGTCTGACCTATACAAACCCAATCTCTTTATTGCCAAGATGTCTGACCTATACGACAGGCAAGGCACGTAGGGGAAGGTGTTGTGGAAGATGATTGGTTGGCAGATTAAGCCGATTAGACAATGCCAATTGCGCTGGGAGGTTCTCACTTCTTTCTTATTGGCTAACAAAAGACCAAGTTGACGCATTGGTCCATCAGACTCTCCGCATATTTCGGAGGAAGTGAGTCTGGGAAGGAGAATAAAATCAGACTCGGAAATTCTAAAGTTAGTTGGAGATG
This sequence comes from Salvelinus namaycush, assembly GCF_016432855.1. Taxonomy (NCBI): domain Eukaryota; kingdom Metazoa; phylum Chordata; class Actinopteri; order Salmoniformes; family Salmonidae; genus Salvelinus; species Salvelinus namaycush. Next base: position 24,012 of record NW_024059528.1, on the reverse strand, counting down.
AGGAGATGAGATGAGGAGGAGCATCCCAAATCAACTCCATCAAGCCATCGAAACACTAATGACATGGTGACTAAAGTTAGAGTGATGGATTCAATATAAACCACACTAGTCTATCTCCTGTTTCTGTAGTGAGACAGCTTTATGTACAGGACACCCCCTGGACAGGACACTAGTCTATATCCTGTTTCTGTAGTGAGACAGCTTTATGTACAGGACACCCCCTGGACAGGACACTAGTCTATCTCCTGTTCCTGTAGTGAGGCAGCTTTATGTACCAATACACCCCCTGGACAGGACACTAGTCTGTCTCCTGTTTCTGTAGTGAGGCAGCTTGATGTACAGGACACCCCCTGGACAGGACACTAGTCTATCTCCTGTTTCTGTAGTGAGACAGCTTGATGTACCAGTACACCCCCTGGACAGGACACTAGTCTCTCTCCTGTTTCTGTAGTGAGGCAGCCCGATGTACCAGGACACCCCCTGGACAGGACACTAGTCTATCTCCTGTTTCTGTAGTGAGTCAGCTTGATGTACATGACACCCCCTGGACAGGAAACTAGTCTATCTCCTTTTTCTGTAGTGAGACAGCTTGATGTACCAGTACACCCCCTGGACAGGACACTAGTCTTTCTCCTGTTTCTGTAGTGTAGGGCAGCTTGATGTACCAGTACACCCCCTGGACAGGACACTAGTCTTTCTCCTGTTTCTGTAGTGTAGGGCAGCTTGATGTACCAGTACACCCACTGGACAGGAGGCTATAGAGGGACAATACACCCCCTGGACAGGAGGCTATAGAGGGACAGTACACCCCCTGGACAGGAGGCTATAGAGGGACAGTACACCCCCTGGTCAGGAGGCTATAGAAGGACAGTACACCCCCTGGACAGGAGGCTATAGAGGGACAGTACACCCCCTGGACAGGAGGCTATAGAGGGACAGTACACCCCCTGGACAGGAGGCTATAGAGGGACAGTACACCCCCTGGACAGGAGGCTATAGAGGGACAGTACACCCACTGGACAGGAGGCTATAGAGGGACAGTACACCCCCTGGACAGGAGGCTATAGAGGGACAGTACACCCTCTGTACAAGAGGCTATAGAGGGACAGTACACCCCCTGGACAGGAGGCTATAGAGGGACATTACACCCCCTGGACAGGAGGCTATAGAGGGACCATACACCCCCTGGACAGGAGGCTATAGAGGGACAGTACACCCCCTGGACAGGGGGCTATAGAGGGACAGTACACCCCCTGGACAGGGGGCTATAGAGGGACAGTACACCCCCTGGACAGGAGGCTATAGAGGTACAGGACACCCCCTGGACAGGAGGCTATAGAGGGACAGTACACCCCCTGGACAGGGGGCTATAGAGGGACAGTACACCCCCTGGACAGGAGGCTATAGAGGGACAGGACACCCCCTGGACAGGAGGCTATAGAGGGACAGTACACCCCCTGGACAGGGGGCTATAGAGGGACAGTACACCCCCTGGACAGGAGGCTATAGAGGGACAGGACACCCCCTGGACAGGAGGCTATAGAGGGACAGTACACCCCCTGGACAGGAGGCTATAGAGGGACAGTACACCCCCTGGACAGGAGGCTATAGAGGGACAGTACACCCCCTGGACAGGAGGCTATAGAGGGACAGTACACCCCCTGGACAGGAGGCTATAGAGGGACAGTACACCCCCTGGACAGGGGGCTATAGAGGGACAGTACACCCCCTGGACAGGAGGCTATAGAGGGACAGGACACCCCCTGGACAGGAGGCTATAGAGGGACAGTACACCCCCTGGACAGGAGGCTATAGAGGGAGAGGACACCCTCTGGACAGGGGGCTATAGAGGGACAGGACACCCCCTGGACAGGAGGCTATAGAGGGACAGTACACCCCCTGGACAGGAGGCTATAGAGGGACAGTACACCCCCTGGACAGGAGGCTATAGAGGGACAGTACACCACCTAGACAGGAGGCTATAGAGGGACAGTACACCCCCTGGACAGGAGGCTATAGAGGGACATTACACCCCCTGGACAGGGGGCTATAGAGGGACAGTACACCCCCTGGACAGGGGGCTATAGAGGGACAGTACAACCCCTGGACAGGGGGCTATAGAGGGACAGTACACCCCCTGGACAGGGGGCTATAGAGGGACAGTACACCCCCTGGACAGGAGGCTATAGAGGGACAGTACACCCTCTGGACAGGAGGCTATAGAGGGACAGTACACCCCCTGGACAGGAGGCTATAGAGGTACAGGACACCCCCTAGACAGGAGGCTATAGAGGGACAGTACACCCCCTGGACAGGAGGCTATAGAGGGACAGTACACCCCCTGGACAGGAGGCTATAGAGGGACAGTACACCCCCTGGACAGGGGGCTATAGAGGGACAGTACACCCCCTGGACAGGAGGCTATAGAGGGACAGTACACCCTCTGTACAAGAGGCTATAGAGGGACAGTACACCCCCTGGACAGGAGGCTATAGAGGGACAGTACACCCCCTGGACAGGAGGCTATAGAGGGACAGTACACCCTCTGGACAGGAGGCTATAGAGGGACAGTACACCCCCTGGACAGGAGGCTATAGAGGGACAGTACACCCCCTGGACAGGAGGCTATAGAGGGACAGTACACCCCCTGGACAGGAGGCTATAGAGGGACAGTACACCCCCTGGACAGGAGGCTATAGAGGGACAGTACACCCCCTGGACAGGAGGCTATAGAGGAACAGTACACCCCCTGGACAGGGGGCTATAGAGGGACAGTACACCCCCTGGACAGGAGGCTATAGAGGGACAGTACACCCCCTAGACAGGAGGCTATATAGGGACAGTACACCCCCTGGACAGGAGGCTATAGAGGGACAGTACACCCCCTGGACAGGAGGCTATAGAGGGACAGGACACCCCCTGGACAGGAGGCTATAGAAGGACAGGACACCCCCTGGACAGAGAGTCTGCTGGGGAAAACAGACACATCAGTCTACTGGGGGATGTTTGGCTGGGTGGAGGGAGAATATAATGGTGGAGAATAGATGGGGATTTGTTGCAGACTCCTCTCCAGTCAGTTAGTCAGTCTCCTCTCCAGTCAGTTAGTCAGTCTCCTCTCCAGTCAGTTAGTCAGTCTCCTCTCCAGTCAGTTAGTCAGTCTCCTATCCAGTCAGTTAGTCAGTCTCCTCTCCAGTCAGTCAGTCAGTCAGTCTCCTCTCCAGTCAGTTAGTCAGTCTCCTCTCCAGTCAGTCAGTCAGTCAGTCTCCTCTCCAGTCAGTCAGTCAGTCAGTCTCCTCTCCAGTCATTCAGTCAGTCAGTCTCCTCTCCAGTCAGTCAGTCAGTCAGTCTCCTCTCCAGTCATTCAGTCAGTCAGTCTCCTCTCCAGTCAGTCAGTCAGTCAGTCTCCTCTCCAGTCAGTCAGTCAGTCAGTTAGTCAGTCAGTCTCCTATCCAGTCAATCAGTCTCCTCTCCAGTCAGTCAGTCTCCTCTCCAGTCAGTCAGTCTCCTCTCCAGTCAGTCAGTCTCCTCTCCAGTCAGTCAGTCAGTCAGTCTCCTCTCCAGTCAGTCAGTCAGTCAGTCTCCTCTCCAGTCAGTCAGTCTGCTCTCCAGTCAGTCAGTCAGACTCCTCTCCATTCAGTCTCCTCTCCAGTCAGTCAGTCAGTCAGTCTCCTCTCCAGGCAGTCAGTCAGTCAGTCTCCTCTCCAGTCAGTCAGTCAGTCAGTTAGTCAGTCAGTCTCCAATCCAGTCAGTCAGTCTCCTCTCCAGTCAGTCAGTCTCCTCTCCAGTCAGTCAGTCAGTCAGTCAGTCTCCTCTCCAGTCAGTCAGTCAGTCAGTCAGTCAGTCTCCAATCCAGTCAGTCAGTCTCCTCTCCAGTCAGTCAGTCTCCTCTCCAGTCAGTCAGTCTCCTCTCCAGTCAGTCAGTCAGTCAGTCAGTCAGTCAGTCTCCTCTCCAGTCAGTCAGTCAGTCTCCTCTCCAGTCAGTTAGTCAGTCAGTCAGTCTCCTCTCCAGTCAGTTAGTCAGTCAGTCAGTCAGTCAGTTAGTCAGTCAGTCTCCTCTCCAGTCAGTCAGTCAGTCAGTCTCCTCTCCAGTCAGTCAGTCAGTCAGTTAGTCAGTCAGTCTCCAATCCAGTCAGTCAGTCTCCTCTCCAGTCAGTCAGTCAGTCAGTCAGTCTCCTCTCCAGTCAGTCAGTTAGTCAGTCAGTCAGTCAGTTAGTCAGTCAGTCTCCTCTCCAGTCAGTCAGTCAGTTAGTCTCCTCTCCAGTTAGACAGTCAGTCAGTCTTCTCTCCAGTCAGTCAGTCAGCCAGTCAGTCTCCTCTCCAGTCAGTCAGTCAGTCAGTCAGTCAGTCTCCTCTCCAGTCAGTCAGTCAGTTAGTCAGTCAGTCTCCTGTCCAGTCAGTCAGTCTCCTCTCCACTCAGTCAGTCAGTCTCTTCTCCAGTCAGTCAGTCAGTCTACTCTCCAGTCAGACAGTCAGTCAGTCTTCTCTCCAGTCAGTCAGTCAACCAGTCAGTCTCCTCTCCAGTCAGTCAGTCAGTCTCCTCTACAGTCAGTTAGTCAGTCAGTCTCCTCTCCAGTCAGTCAGTCTCCTCTCCAGTCAGTCAGTCAGTCAGTTAGTCAGTCAGTCAGGCTCCTCTCCAGTCAGTCAGTCAGTCAGTCAGTCTCCTCTCCAGTCAGTGAGTCAGTCAGTCTCCTCTCCAGTCAGTCAGTCAGTCAGTCTCCAGTCAGTCATTCAGTCAGTCTCCTCTCCAGTCAGTCAGTCAGTCTCGTCAGTCATTCAGTCAGTCTCCTCTCCAGTCAGTCTCCCCTCCTGTCAGTAAGTCTGTCAGACACCAGGGGACCCATCAATCACCTCCAACTGAAGTGGTTTAATCTTTAGTTAAAAACGTCTTCCTCTTACTCAAACACTCACGCCCAGCTCCCAGCATCAGATATCTAACCCTTCCCTCAGCCAACCTATGGTGGGTAGCTGGAGAGATAGAAGCGTTGCTTAATTCACTTAGTAACAGAGAGCGGGTGATAGAGAAGAATGGGACTGTCGAATACAAAATGAAATGTAAACAGAGAGAAAGAGAAATTGATCGAGAGGAGGACAGCGAGAGAGGGAAGAGGGAGAGAGAGAATGGATAAGAGGGGTGAGGACAAGAGAGAGGAGGAGAAGAAGGACAAGACCATCTGTAGAACTCAGCCTCCGCCGGCCAAGAGCTGCATCGGGCCCTGCCGTAACCCAGCAACCAGGGGTAGAGAGGAAAAGATGAGAGCGAGAGAGATCTGGCCATGGCAGCTTGTTATTGTCTAACATGATGAATATACAGTGCCTTCAGAAAGTATTCACACCCTTTACATTTTTACCAACGTATTAAAAATTTACATCTGAAATGTCTTCAGTCAGTCAGTATTCAAGCCCTTTGTTATGTCCAGACTAAATACATTTAGGAGTAAAACATAGCTTGACAAGTCACATAATAAGTTGCTTGGAGTCACTTTGTATGCAATAATGGTGTATAAACATGATTTTTGAATGACTACCTCATCTCTGTACCCCACACATACAACTATCTGTAAGGTCCCTCAGTCGAAGCAGTGAATTTCAAACACAGATTCAACCACAAAGACCAGGGAGGTTTTCCAATGTCTCGCAAAGAAAGGCACCTATTGGTAGATGGGTAAAATTATTAAAAACTGACATTGAATATCCCTTTGAGCATGGTGAAGTTATTAATTACACTTTGGATGGTGTATCAATACAACTAGTTACTACAAAGATACAGGCGTCCTTCCTAACTCAGTTGCCTGAGGCTGCATTTATTAAATTGAGCAAATTTGAGAAAAAGGCTACCTAAATTCTATCAGCATATTGACTGTAGCACTCGTGCTGGTAAAACACTGGATCATTGCTACTCTACCTTCCGCGATGCATACAAGGCCCTCCCCCGACCTTCTTTAGACAAATCTGACCACGACTCCATTTTTCTCCTCCCTTCCTACAGGCAGAAACTCAAACAGGATATACCCTGGTCTGACCAATCAGAATCCATGCTTCAAGATTGTTTTGATCACGCAGACTGGGACATGTTTCCGGGTAGCCTCAAAGAACATCAGTCAGGAAGTTAAAGCTTGGTCGCAAATTGGTCTTCCAAATGGAAAATGACCCCAAGCATACTTCCAAAGTTGTGGCAAAATAGCTTAAGGACTGCAAAGTCAAGGTATTGGAGTGGCCATCACAAAGCCCTGACCTCAATCCCATAGAAAATTTGTGGGCAGAAATGAAAACGTGTTTGCGAGCAAGGAGGCCTACAAAACCTGATTCAATTACACCAGCTCTGTCAGGAGGAATGGGCCAAAGTTCCCCCAACTTATTGTGGGAAGCTTATGGAAGGCTACCTGAAACATTTGACCCAAGATAAACAATTTAAATGCAATGCTACCAAATGCTAATTGAGTAAATGTACATTTCTGACCCACTGGGAATGTGATGAAAGAAATAAAAGCTGAAATAAATCATTCTCTCTACTATTATTCTGACATTTCAAAATCTTAAAATAAAGTGGTGATCCTAACTGGCCTAAGAAAGGGAATTTTTAAAATGATTAAATGTCAGGAATTGTGAAAAAACTTGTGAATGGCCCTAGTCCTTACCCTCCGATCCAACAGGTCCCGGACGTGCTCAATGGGATTGAGATCTGGGCTCTTTGCTGGCCATGGCAGAACACTGACATTCCTGTCTTGCAGGAAATCACCCACAGAACGAGCAGTATGGCTGGTGGCGTCGTCATGCTGGAGGGTCATGTCAGGATGAGCCTGCAGGAAGGGTACCACATGAGGGAGGAGGATGTCTTCCCTGTAACGCACAGCGTTGAGATTGTCTGCAATGACAACAAGCTCAGTCCGATGACGCTGTGACACACCACCCAGACCATGACAAACCCTCCACCTCCAATTCGATCCTGCTCCAGAGTACAGGCCTCGGTGTAACGCTCATCAGTCATGTGTAGACTACTTCCTGTACATTAGAAGACTGATGGCGTGTAGACTACTTCCTGTACATTAGAAGACTGATGGCGTGTAGACTACTTCCTGTACATTAGAAGACTGATGGTATGTAGACTACTTCCTGTACATTAGAAGACTGATGGCGTGTAGACTACTTCCTGTACATTAGAAGACTGATGATTTGTAGACTACTTCCTGTACATTAGAAGACTGATATGCGTAGACTACTTCCTGTACATTAGAAGACTGATGGTGTGTAGACTACTTCCTGTACATTAGAAGACTGATGGTGTGTAGACTACTTCCTGTACATTAGAAGACTGATGGCGTGTAGACTACTTCCTGTACATTAGAAGACTGATGGCGTGTAGACTACTTCCTGTACATTAGAAGACTGATGGCGGGTCTTGACTCAGAGCCAGTAACTCTCAAAGGTGATGTAGACTACTTCCTGTACATTACAAGACTGATGGCGTGTTGACTACTTCCTGTACATTAGAAGACTGATGATGTGTAGACTACTTCCTGTACATTAGAAGACTGATGGTGTGTAGACTACTTCCTGTACATTAGAAGACTGATGGTGTGTAGACTACTTCCTGTACATTAGAAGACTGATGGCGTGTAGACTACTTCCTGTACATTAGAAGACTGATGGCGGGTCTTGACTCAGAGCCAGTAACTCTCAAAGGTGATGTAGACTACTTCCTGTACATTACAAGACTGATGGCGTGTTGACTACTTCCTGTACATTAGAAGACTGATGATGTGTAGACTACTTCCTGTACATTAGAAGACTGATATGTGTAGACTACTTCCTGTACATTAGAAGACTGATATGCGTAGACTACTTCCTGTACATTAGAAGACTGATATGTGTAGACTACTTCCTGTACATTAGAAGACTGATATGTGTAGACTACTTCCTGTACATTAGAAGACTGATATGTGCAGACTACTTCCTGTACATTAGAAGACTGATATGTGTAGACTACTTCCTGTACATTAGAAGACTGATATGTGTAGACTACTTCCTGTACATTAGAAGACTGATGGTGTGTAGACTATTTCCTGTACATTAGAAGACTGATGATGTGTAGACTACTTCCTGTACATTAGAAGACTGATGGCGTGTAGACTACTTCCTGTACATTAGAAGACTGATGATGTGTAGACTACTTCCTGTACATTAGAAGACTGATGGTATGTAGACTACTTCCTGTACATTAGAAGACTGATATGCGTAGACTACTTCCTGTACATTAGAAGACTGATGGCGTGTAGACTACTTCCTGTACATTAGAAGACTGATGATGTGTAGACTACTTCCTGTACATCAGAAGACTGATGATGTGTAGACTACTTCCTGTACATTAGAAGACTGATATGTGTAGACTACTTCCTGTACATTAGAAGACTGCTGGTGTATAGACTACTTCCTGTACATTAGAAGACTGATGGCGTGTCTTGACTCAGAGCCAGTAACTCTCAACGGTGATGTAGACTACTTCCTGTACATTAGAAGACTGATATGTGTAGACTACTTCCTGTACATTAGAAGACTGATATGCGTAGACTACTTCCTGTACATTAGAAGACTGATATGTGTAGACTACTTCCTGTACATTAGAAGACTGATATGTGTAGACTACTTCCTGTACATTAGAAGACTGATATGCGTAGACTACTTCCTGTACATTAGAAGACTGATGTGCGTAGACTACTTCCTGTACATTAGAAGACTGATATGCGTAGACTACTTCCTGTACATTACAAGACTGATGGCGTGTAGACTACTTCCTGTACATTAGAAGACTGATATGTGTAGACTACTTCCTGTACATTAGAAGACTGATATGCGTAGACTACTTCCTGTACATTAGAAGACTGATATGTGTAGACTACTTCCTGTACATTAGAAGACTGATATGTGTAGACTACTTCCTGTACATTAGAAGACTGATATGCGTAGACTACTTCCTGTACATTAGAAGACTGATGTGCGTAGACTACTTCCTGTACATTAGAAGACTGATATGCGTAGACTACTTCCTGTACATTACAAGACTGATGGCGTGTAGACTACTTCCTGTACATTAGAAGACTGATATGTGTAGACTACTTCCTGTACATTATAAGACTGATATGCGTAGACTACTTCCTGTACATTAGAAGACTGATATGTGTAGACTACTTCCTGTACATTAGAAGACTGATGATGCGTAGACTACTTCCTGTACATTAGAAGACTGATGATGCGTAGACTACTTCCTGTACATTAGAAGACTGATGATGTGTAGACTACTTCCTGTACATTAGAAGACTGATGATGTGTAGACTACTTCCTGTACATTAGAAGACTGATGATGCGTAGACTACTTCCTGTACATTAGAAGACTGATATGTGTAGACTACTTCCTGTACATTAGAAGACTGATGATGTGTAGACTACTTCCTGTTTATTAGAAGACTGATATTTATAGACTACTTCCTGTACATTAGAAGACTGATGGCGTGTAGACTACTTCCTGTACATTAGAAGACTGATATGCGTAGACTACTTCCTGTACATTAGAAGACTGATGGCGTGTTTTGACTCAGAGCCAGTAACTCTCAACGGTGATGTAGACTACTTCCTGTACATTAGAAGACTGATGGCGTGTCTTGACTCAGAGCCAGTAACTCTCAACGGTGATGTAGGCTATGTACTAAACACACAGCAAAGAGGCAGTCAAATATTGGTCAACCATTTACACTGTCTGAACTGTTCCCATTTTTCTTTCTTTCCCAAGAACCTCCAGAGGAGGGTGTGTGTGTGTGTGTGTGTGTGTTACACTGAGGATGACGGGAGAGAGTGGTGATTCAGCCTCAGGGAGTGAGTGTGTGTGTGTGTGTTACACTGAGGATGACGGGAGAGAGTGGTGATTCAGCCTCAGGGAGTGAGTGTGTGTGTGTGTGTTACACTGAGGATGACGGGAGAGAGTGGTGATTCAGCCTCAGGGAGTGAGTGTGTGTGTGTGTTGCAGTGGGAGGTCCAGACATGCTGCCTGGAGTCCTCAGAGGCTGTAAATCACTAATAGAGTTCACTTCTGTGCTCTCTGTGATCTCTGTATTATAGGGAAAGGGGGGATACCTAGTCAGCTGTACAACGGAATGCATTCAAATGATATGTGTCTTCCGCATTTAACCCAACCCCTCTGAATCAGAGGTGCGGGGGTCTGCAGTAATCGACAGCCACGTCTTCTGTGCCAGGGGAAGTGTTCTCTGTGCCATCTCGCTCTCCCAACCCGTCTGTCTTCAGCAAGTGGGTCATCATGTCTTTGCCAGGAGCAACTATGAGGAAACATACACTTTACTCTCGCTCTCTCCCCCCCCTCTCTCAGAGGTGTTTCATTATGCAGGCAAGACATTTACACTACATGACCAAAAGTATTTGGACACCTGCTTGTCAAAACACCTCATTCCAAAATCATGGGCATTAATATGGAGTTGGTCCCCCTTTGCTGCTACAACAGCCTCCACTCTTCTGGGAAGTCATTAATATGGAGCTGGTCCCCCTTTGCTGCTATAACAGCCTCCACTCTTCTGGGAAGGCATTAATATGGAGTTGGTCCCCCTTTGCTGCTACAACAGCCTCCACTCTTCTGGGAAGGCATTAATATGGAGTTGGTCCTCCCTTTGCTGCTATAACAGCCTCCACTCTTCTGGGAAGGCATTAAGATGGAGTTGGTCCTCCCTTTGCTGCTATAACAGCCTCCACTCTTCTGGGAAGGCATTAATATGGAGTTGGTCCTCCCTTTGCTGCTATTACAGCCTCCACTCTTCTGGGAAGGCATTAATATGGAGTTGGTCCTCCCTTTGCTGCTACAACAGCCTCCACTCTTCTGGGAAGGCATTAATATGGAGTTGGTCCTCCCTTTGCTGCTATAACAGCCTCCACTCTTCTGGGAAGGCATTTATATGGAGTTGGTCCCCCTTTGCTGCTATAACAGCTTCCACTCTTCTGGGAAGGCTTTCCACTAGATGTTGGAACATTGCTGCGGGGACTTGCTTCCATTCAGCCACGAGATCATTAGTGAGGTCGGGCACTGATGTTGGGCGAATAGTCCTGGCTAACAGTCGGCGTTCCAATTAATCCCAAAGGTGTTCCATGGGGTTGAGGTCAGGTCTCTGTGCAGGCCAGTCAAGTTCTTCCACACCGATCTCGACAAACCATTTCTGTATGGACCTCGCTTTGTGCACGGGGGGCATTGTCAAGCTGAAACCGGAAAGGGCCTTCCCCAAACTGTTGCCACAGAATCGCACAGAATCGTCTAGAATGTTGTTGTATTCTGTAGCGTTAAGATTTCCCTTCGCTGGAACTAAGGGGCCTGAACCATGAAAAACAGCCCCAGACCATTATTCCTCCTCCACCAAACTTTACAGTTGGCACTATGCATTGGGGCAGGTAGCGTTCTCCTGTTCCTCCTCCACCAAACTTTACAGTTGGCACTATGCATTGGGGCAGGCAGCGTTCTCCTGTTCCTCCGCCAACAAACTTTACAGTTGGCACTATGCATTGGGGCAGGTAGCGTTCTCCTGTTCTTCCTCCACCAAACTTTACAGTTGGCACTATGCATTGGGGCAGGTAGCGTTCTCCTGGCATCCGCCAAACCCAGATTCGTCTGTCGGACTCCCAGATGATTGATCCAAGATGGCGTAGCAGTGCAGATGTGTTTTGTTCGTCCTCTCGTGTACTTTTGTATTTTTCGTCTTTTTTTTTGTATATATTTCAATTTTATTTTCAATCTCTTTCCCGAGTTACCCAGTACCGAAGCTATCCCTGAGGCCCACCTCCCGGCCTACTCAGTTGTTCACTCGGACTCCACCCAAACACGCCTAGAACCCACTACTTCACCGGATCCTTGCCGAAAGCTCTGGACCTTGGCGCCGGATCACCGCTGCTACCGAGTGGCTATAGTGGCTAACGCCCCTGCCCCGAAGCTAGCACCAGTTAGCCGTGAGCCAGGCGCATCTCCCGGCTAGCAAACTAAATTACTACAACTACGATACCTCTTTCGCCATCTGGCTTGGATCATTTGTCGACACGGCGCCCCGCCGCACCACCACGACTGGTCTGCTGACGAATACTCCATCCACTGTGCCTTCAACCGGCCTCCGTTGGACGTCGGAGCAGACGCTTCTACTAGCCCCGGGATACTAACTTTAAACGCTGTGTCGACCACGTGCTAGCGACTACTCCGCGGCTTCTCTGTTCCGTCTATTGCTGCCCCTTGGACCCTATGATCACTTGGCTACATAGCTGATGCCTGCTGGACTGTCCATTAATCACGGTACTCCATTCTGTTGTCCGGACCTCTGGCAGTCTCTATGGGGGTGCCACAGGGTTCAATCCTCGGGCCGACTCTCTTCTCTGTATACATCGATGATGTCGCTCTTGCTGCTGGTGATTCTCTGATCCACCTCTACGCAGACGACACCATTCTGTATACTTCTGACCCTTCTTTGGACACTGTGTTAACTAACCTCCAGACGAGCTTGGGAGGGTTGGTGTGGGGACTGGGGAGGGTTGGTGTGGGGACTGGGGAGGGTTGGTGTGGTTGTGGGGACTGGGGAGGGGTGGTGTGGGGACTGGGGAGGGGTGGTGTGGGGACTGGGGAGGGTTGGTGTGGGGACTGGGGAGGGTTGGTGTGGGGACTGGGGAGGGCTGGTGTGATATGGGGACGGGTGGTGTGATGTGGGGACGGGGACGGGTGGTGTGATGTGGGGACGGGGACGGGTGGTGTGATGTGGGGACGGGGACGGTTGGTGTGATGTGGGGACGGGGACGGGTGGTGTGATGTGGGGACAGGGAAGGGTGGTGTGATGTGGGGACGGGGAAGGGTGGTGTGATGTGGGGACGGGGATGGTTGGTGTGATGTGGGGACGGGGATGGTTGGTGTGATGTGGGGACGGGGACGGGGACGGGGACGGGTGGTGTGATGTGGGGACGGGGACGGGTGGTGTGATGTGAGGACGGGGACGGGTGGTGTGATGTGGGGAGCGGGAGGGTTGGTGTGATGTGGGGACGGGGAGGGTTGGTGTGATGTGGGGACGGGGAGGGTTGGTGTGATGTGGGGACGGGGAGGGTTGGTGTGATGTGGGGACTGGGAGGGTTGGTGTGATGTGGGGACTGTGGAGGGTTGGTGTGATGTGGGGACTGTAGGAGGGGTGGTGTGATGTGGGGACTGGGGACTGGGTGGTGTGATGTGGGGACTGGGGACTGGGTGGTGTGATGTGGGGACTGGGGACTGGGTGGTGTGATGTGGGGACTGGGTGGTGTGATGTGGGGACTGGGTGGTGTGATGTGGGGACTGTGGAGGGGTGGTGTGATGTGGGGACTGGGGAGGGTTGGTGTGATGTGGGGACTGGGGAGGGTTGGTGTGATGTGGGGACTGTAGGAGGGGATGCTGTGATGTGGGGACTGGGTGGTGTGATGTGGGGACTGGGGACTGGGTGGTGTGATGTGGGGACTGGGGACTGGGTGGTGTGATGTGGGGACTGGGGACTGGGTGGTGTGATGTGGGGACTGTGGAGGGGTGGTGTGATGTGGGGACTGGGGAGGGGTGGTGTGATGTGGGGACTGGGGAGGGGTGGTGTGATGTGGGGACTGGGGAGGGGTGGTGTGATGTGGGGACTGTAGGAGGGGTGGTGTGATGTGGGGACTGTAGGAGGGGTGGTGTGATCTGGGGACTGGGTGGTGTGATGTGGGGACTGGGGACTGGGTGGTGTGATGTGATGTGGGGACTGGGGACTGGGTGGTGTGATGTGGGGACTGGGGACTGGGTGGTGTGATGTGGGGACTGGGGACTGGGTGGTGTGATGTGGGGACTGGGGACTGGGTGGTGTGCTGTGGGGACTGTGGAGGGGTGGTGTGATCTGGGGACTGGGGACTGGGTGGTGTGATGTGGGGACTGGGGACTGGGTGGTGTGATGTGGGGACTGGGGACTGGGTGGTGTGATGTGGGGACTGGGGACTGGGTGGTGTGATGTGGGGACTGGGGACTGGGTGGTGTGATGTGGGGACTGGGGAGGGTTGGTGTGATGTGGGGACTGGGGACTGGGTGGTGTGATGTGGGGACTGGGGACTGGGTGGTGTGATGTGGGGACTGGGGACTGGGTGGTGTGATCTGGGGACGGGTGACATCTGCAGATGTAAAGAGGGATTTATAAATACATGTGATCGATTGACTTAACTCTTTAGATTATCATTGCAATTCAGATCTATATGATTTGATTTTGATCAAATTATTATTGAAATAAAACTGTTCCCTGAAAATGCGCATCTGAAATCATAACTGGCACAAACAATTGTAGAAATGGTAGGATAAAATGTAAACTTCCCCAAACTTGAAACTCACCCGCCTGTCTGTGACGTCTTGATAAAAGAATTGTCTCCACCTTTCCACAGTCAGATTTAGCCTATAGGCTACTATGAAGCAAGATAAGACATTCCTCATAATAGGAAATAAAACATTCATGATTCAAAGAATGTTTTCAAAATGCATACTGCCTCCAGCTCATATTGTAAAGTGGTGCGTGAAGTGCTGATGGCCTGTTGCCTGCTGTCTCCCCGTTCACCTTGAAGCGCCGTCTCCCCGTTCACCTTGAAGCGCCGTCTCCCCGTTCACCTTGAAGCGCCGTCTCCCCGTTCACCTTGAAGCGCCGTCTCCCCGTTCACCTTGAAACGCCGTCTCCCCGTTCACCTTGAAGCGCCGTCTCCCCGTTCACCTTGAAGCGCCGTCTCCCCGTTCACCTTGAAGCGCCGTCTCCCCGTTCACCTTGAAGCGCCGTCTCCCCGTTCACCTTGAAGCGCCGTCTCCCCGTTCACCTTGAAGCGCCGTCTCCCCTTCACCTTGAAGCGCCGTCTCCCCTTCACCTTGAAGCGCCGTCTCCCCTTCACCTTGAAGCGCCGTCTCCCCTTCACCTTGAAGCGCCGTCTCCCCGTTCACCTTGAAGCGCCGTCTCCCCGTTCACCTTGAAGCGCCGTCTCCCCGTTCACCTTGAAGCGCCGTCTCCCCGTTCACCTTGAAGCGCCGTCTCCCCGTTCACCTTGAAGCGCCGTCTCCCCGTTCACCTTGAAGCGCCGTCTCCCCGTTCACCTTGAAGCGCCGTCTCCCCGTTCACCTTGAAGCGCCGTCTCCCCGTTCACCTTGAAGCGCCGTCTCCCCGTTCACCTTGAAGCGCCGTCTCCCCGTTCACCTTGAAGCGCCGTCTCCCGTTCACCTTGAAGCGCCGTCTCCCCGTTCACCTTGAAGCGCCGTCTCCCCGTTCACCTTGAAGCGCCGTCTCCCCGTTCACCTTGAAGCGCCGTCTCCCCGTTCACCTTGAAGCGCCGTCTCCCCGTTCACCTTGAAGCGCCGTCTCCCGTTCACCTTGAAGCGCCGTCTCCCCGTTCACCTTGAAGCGCCGTCTCCCCGTTCACCTTGAAGCGCCGTCTCCCCGTTCACCTTGAAGCGCCGTCTCCCCCTTCACCTTGAAGCGCCGTCCCCCCCTTCACCTTGAAGCGCCGTCTCCCCCTTCACCTTGAAGCGCCGTCTCCCCCTTCACCTTGAAGCGCCGTCTCCCCGTTCACCTTGAAGCGCCGTCTCCCGTTCACCTTGAAGCGCCGTCTCCCCGTTCACCTTGAAGCGCCGTCTCCCCTTCACCTTGAAGCGCCGTCTCCCCTTCACCTTGAAGCGCCGTCTCCCCTTCACCTTGAAGCGCCGTCTCCCCGTTCACCTTGAAGCGCCGTCTCCCCTTCACCAGTCAATTACCAATTGAGATGAATGGTCTTCTAAAAGCTCATGTTTTACTCCAGCAGCAGCCAGCGGAGGAGCAGCAGGAGAAATCCCTCTCTAAATAGGCTCTGTATGCTGTGCACGTGTGATAGGTCTGTTGGATAAATAAGATACATGATGACTAATCAAAATACACACAGATCAATTTTATTCCACTAAATTAGGCAAATGAACCTATAAACCGATAAGCATGATGGTCAAATGTATTTACATGGACTGAATAAAAAGCATTATTTTACAATGTGTGATATTTCTTCTAGTCATTTTGGCCTGCAACAGTTTTATTTATCAGCATGTACACATGTGGCTGGGCCTCTATAGAGCCCTACAGTGGAGTTGTCATAATACCCATAAAACCTTGTGGTCAAACTGGAAAAAGGTCCTAATTGTTTTTCCACCGTTCATTTTTCCCCATAGGGAATATTACAAACACTTAAAATACATTACACTGCTGCCCTCTAGTGGATATAAATGAACAGTGAATGAATGGCCATCACGGTGAGAGGACAGATGAGAGTTGTACTTACAAGATTCCTGATTTCTGGAAAAGCTGGGAGTTTGGGGAAAGTTACTGGAATTTTACAACCCTTTAAGAGATTTAAGAGCCATTAGAACTGTTCTACATAACTGTACCAGTGTGTTCAACACTCAACACTGCAAAACACGAGAGAGAGAGAGACAGGGAGAGAGAGAGATAGAGAGAGAGAGAGATAGAGAGAAAGACAGAGAGAGAGAGAGACAGATAGAGAGAGAGAGAGAGAGACAGATAGAGAGAGAGAGAGAGAGAGAGAGAGAGAGAGAGAGAGAGAGAGAGGGGGGTTTTGTTAAGTATTTTTGTAACCTCTGAGGTATGTGTGTGCCAATAGGATGCAGTGTTTTTGATTCTTGAAATTGATTACTTATGTTTGTATGATTCTGTTTAATGTGTTCCCAGGGGGGAAGGGGAAGGCACCTAGGAAGTGTTTAGGCAAGAGGCCTGTGGGCATACATAACCTTTAGTATTTACTGTCTATACACACTAGGTAAGACCTGGGTGGACCACCCCTGTATTTTGGTTAGAGCACCAGGTGGTGCTAAGTTAGGTAAGTTGTGGGTAGGCAGGTAAGGTAGGAGAGGGGGGGCTTTGATATTTACTTTCTTTGCTTTGGTTCCGTCCAGCCTCTTTTCCCCAAAATGACCGTGTGACGGAATAAATTCCCTGTAAACGGTACCATTCTCTGCCTTTGTCATCCTTACTCACATCTACAGTCCCATACCTCTTTACCTCCACCTACAGTCCCATACCTCTTTACCTCCACCTACAGTCCCATACCTCTTTACCTCCACCTACAGTCACATACCTCTTTACCTCCACCTACAGTCCCACACCTCTTTACCTCCACCTACAGTCACATACCTCTTTACCTCCACCTACAGTCCCATACCTCTATACCTCCACCTACAGTCCCATACCTCTTTACCTCCACCTACAGTCCCATACCTCTTTACCTCCACCTACAGTCCCATACCTCTATACCTCCACCTACAGTCACATACCTCTTTACCTCCACCTACAGTCCCATACCTCTATACCTCCACCTACAGTCCCACACCTCTTTACCTCCACCTACAGTCACATACCTCTTTACCTCCACCTACAGTCCCACACCTCTTTACCTCCACCTACAGTCACATACCTCTTTACCTCCAACTACAGTCACATACCTCTTTACCTCCACCTACAGTCACATACCTCTTTACCTCCACCTACAGTCCCGTACCTCTTTACCTCCACCTACAGTCCCATACCTCTATACCTCCACCTACAGTCCCATACCTCTTTACCTTCACCTGCAGTCCCGTACCTCTATACCTCCACCTACAGTCCCATACCTCTTTACCTCCACCTACAGTCACATACCTCTATACCTCCACCTACAGTCCCATACCTCTATACCTCCACCTACAGTCCCATACCTCTTTACCTCCACCTACAGTCCCATACCTCTTTACCTCCACCTACAGTCCCATACCTCCTTACCTCCACCTACAGTCCCATACCTCCTTACCTCCACCTACAGTCCCATACCTCTTTACCTCCACCTACAGTCCCATACCTCTTTACCTCCACCTACAGTCCTACACCTCTATACCTCCACCTACAGTCCCACACCTCTTTACCTCCACCTACAGTCACACACCTCTATACCTCCACCTACAGTCCCATACCTCTACCTCCACCTACAGTCCCATACCTCTTTACCTCCACCTACAGTCCCATACCTCTTTACCTCCACCTACAGTCCTACACCTCTATACCTCCACCTACAGTCCCATACCTCTTTACCTCCACCTACAGTCACATACCTCTATACCTCCACCTACAGTCCCATACCTCTTTACCTCCACCTACAGTCCCGTACCTCTTTACCTCCACCTACAGTCCCGTACCTCTTTACCTCCACCTACAGTCCCGTACCTCTTTACCTCCACCTACAGTCCCGTACCTCTTTACCTCCACCTACAGTCCCGTACCTCTTTACCTCCACCTACAGTCCCGTACCTCTTTACCTCCACCTACAGTCCCGTACCTCTTTACCTCCACCTACAGTCCCGTACCTCTTTACCTCCACCTACAGTCCCGTACCTCTTTACCTCCACCTACAGTCCCACACCTCTTTACCTCCACCTACAGTCCCATACCTCTTTACCTCCACCTACAGTCACATACCTCTTTACCTCCACCTACAGTCCCATACCTCTTTACCTCCACCTACAGTCCCATACCTCTTTACCTCCACCTACAGTCCCATACCTCTTTACCTCCACCTACAGTCCCATACCTCTTTACCTCCACCTACAGTCCCACACCTCTTTACCTCCACCTACAGTCCCATACCTCTTTACCTCCACCTACAGTCCCACACCTCTTTACCTCCACCTACAGTCCCATACCTCTTTACCTCCACCTACAGTCCCATACCTCTATACCTCCACCTACAGTCACATACCTCTTTACCTCCACCTACAGTCCCATACCTCTTTACCTCCACCTACAGTCCCATACCTCTTTACCTCCACCTACAGTCCCATACCTCTTTACCTCCACCTACAGTCCCATACCTCTTTACCTCCACCTACAGTCACATACCTCTTTACCTCCACCTACAGTCACACACCTCTTTACCTCCACCTACAGTCCCATACCTCTTTACCTCCACCTACAGTCCCATACCTCTTTACCTCCACCTACAGTCCCATACCTCTTTACCTCCACGTGGAGTTGAGTTGAAGCAGGGTGTTGCGTTCCCTCTTCCGAGAGGCTGCACTCCTCTGACACTGTCCTCTTCAGGATCTACTGCTCTCCCTCCAGAGTTGTACTTTAGATATTACTGCATTGTTGGAACTAGAAGCACAAGCTTTTCGCTACACTTGCATTAACATCTGCTAACCATGCGTATGTGACAAATAAAATTTGATTTACGTTACTCTTTCTCAACTCTTTTACCATTCAACTGCAAAGTCTTCTTTCAGTATAGTTATTAAAAGAGCTGTCCAAACTTGCTCAACATTTCAATATTCACATATTTCCATTACTCATATTCATCATACCACTCCTTTACACACGTTTGTACTACAACATTTATGTTGATGGCAACCTGCATCCACTAGGTGGCGATGTACATGTGGGAGTAGAATTAACTTTGATTTCACCATAGACGTCATGTACTGAACCGGAACCAAAAGAACATTCATCTGTAACGTTTTTGTTTCAACTTCCAAAGCAGAAGTCTATTTGAGACGTAAAGTAAGTAAATATGACTATTGGTTTGATTATTTAAATGCATTATTATGGTTTGATTAATCACATACATTTGATATGCTGCAAAAAATGTCTAATTCATAACTGACACTCCGATTTACACGATGCTAAAAATATTAACTAGCTACTAACACATTTTTAATAATGCTTTTTTCTGATTAAAAACTAGTTCATTGCATCCGCTGTGGAGCACAGTTTCATAATATTACCATATGTCCCAGATGCTTGCCGTAGTTTGAGTAATCACTAAAAAAACAGTCTTTATTTTATGGCATTTTTCAGCCTGCCAGCTTATATTAGTTCTATTGAGCAACGTGGCACCAATTGTAAATACCTCGCTACTATGGCCTATTTTTGTAGTATTTTTTAGTATGACATTTTTTTGCATTACCTCCTCACGCAATTTGCACACACTGTATATAGACTTTTTGTTTTCCTATTGTGTTATTGACTGTATGTTTGTTTACTCCATGTGTAACTCTGTGTTGTTGTTTGTGTCGCACTGCTATTCTTTGTCTTGGCCAGGTCGCAGTTGTAAATGACAACTTGTTCTCATCTGGCCTACCTGGTTAAATAAAGGTAGGGTTATATATATAATATATAAATACCTGGTTAAATAAAGGTGAAATAAAATAAAAAGTCTCCTTCTGAACGTTCAATGGCTGCTCTGCTATTGTTGTCAATGACACCTGACGTTGTTTATAGTTCAAATTTAAACAACACATGACTCTGAGGTCGTCCCGTTGTTTCCTATGGGGGAAATCTACGTGTCTTGTCTATTTCTGAGGTCGTCCCGTTGTTTCCTATGGGGGAAATCTACGTGTCTTGTCTATTTCTGAGGTCGTCCCGTTGTTTCCTATGGGGGAAATCTACGTGTCTTGTCTATTTCTGAGGTCGTCCCGTTGTTTCCTATGGGGGAAATCTACGTGTCTTGTCTATTTCTGAGGTTGTCCCGTTGTTTCCTATGGGGGAAATCTACGTGTCTTGTCTATTTCTGAGGTTGTCCCGTTGTTTCCTATGGGGGAAATCTACGTGTCTTGTCTATTTCTGAGGTTGTCCCGTTGTTTCCTATGGGGGAAATCTACGTGTCTTGTCTATTTCTGAGGTCGTCCCGTTGTTTCCTATGGGGGAAATCTACGTGTCTTGTCTATTTCTGAGGTCGTCCCGTTGTTTCCTATGGGGGAAATCTACGTGTCTTGTCTATTTCTGAGGTCGTCCCGTTGTTTCCTATGGGGGAAATCTACGTGTCTTGTCTATTTCTGAGGTTGTCCCGTTGTTTCCTATGGGGGAAATCTACGTGTCTTGTCTATTTCTGAGGTTGTCCCGTTGTTTCCTATGGGGGAAATCTACGTGTCTTGTCTATTTCTGAGGTTGTCCCGTT
This sequence comes from Salvelinus namaycush, assembly GCF_016432855.1. Lineage (NCBI taxonomy): Eukaryota > Metazoa > Chordata > Actinopteri > Salmoniformes > Salmonidae > Salvelinus > Salvelinus namaycush. Next base: position 3,021 of record NW_024059528.1, on the reverse strand, counting down.
GTTTCCTATGGGGGAAATCTACGTGTCTTGTCTATTTCTGAGGTCGTCCCGTTGTTTCCTATGGGGGAAATCTACGTGTCTTGTCTATTTCTGAGGTCGTCCCGTTGTTTCCTATGGGGGAAATCTACGTGTCTTGTCTTTCTGAGGTCGTCCCGTTGTTTCCTATGGGGGAAATCTACGTGTCTTGTCTATTTCTGAGGTCGTCCCGTTGTTTCCTATGGGGGAAATCTACGTGTCTTGTCTATTTCTGAGGTCGTCCCGTTGTTTCCTATGGGGGAAATCTACGTGTCTTGTCTATTTCTGAGGTCGTCCCGTTGTTTCCTATGGGGGAAATCTACGTGTCTTGTCTATTTCTGAGGTCGTCCCGTTGTTTCCTATGGGGGAAATATACGTGTCTTGTCTATTTCTGAGGTCGTCCCGTTGTTTCCTATGGGGGAAATCTACGTGTCTTGTCTATTTCGCAATATGTGTATTGATTTTAAATTTGGGCACCATTTTAATCATGAGAATCTCCTCTTTCTAATTATGTAAGGCTGGGCAGTGTATTCCGTTGTCATCAAACGCCAGATAAGAAATAGTCAGAAGTTGCCATTTTTTTTCTCTTACTTACTTTCTACACAAGTCATTTTTTTCGTTTTGTCCTAAGAACAGATTGTGGTGGTACAATAAAAAGGTATACATTTTTTGGTGCCATTTTATTATGCTAAATGGAATTCTAACACCGTGCCCCGACACCAAAGGAGATCAGGACCCGCAGGTTGAAATATCAAAACAAACTCTGAACCAATTATATTAATTTGGGGACATGTCGAAAAGCATTAAACATTTATGGCAATTTAGCTAGCTAGCTTGCAGTTGCTAGCTAATTTGTCCTATTTAGCTTGCTGTTGCTAGCTAATTTGTCCTATTTAGCTAGCTTGCAGTTGCTAGCTAATTTGTCCTATTTAGCTAGCTTGCAGTTGCTAGCTAATTTGTCCTATTTAGCTAGCTTGCAGTTGCTAGCTAATTTGTCCTATTTAGCTAGCTTGCAGTTGCTAACTAATTTGTCATATTTAGCTTGCTGTTGCTAGCTAATTTGACCTGGGATATAAACGTTGAGTTGTTATTTTACCTGAAATGCACAAGGTCCTCTACTCCCACAATTAATCCACACATAAAACGGTAAAACTAATCGTTTCTAGTCATCTCTCCTCCTTCCAGGCTTTTTCTTTGGGCTTAATATGGCGATTGGCATCTAACTTTCAAAATAAGGTGTATTACCACGACCCACCTCAGTTCATCTTTCAATCACCCACGTGGGTATAACCAATGAGATGCAGACCTGCCAACATGCACACATTTTGCGTACAAACTGCGCAATTCTCTGTCCGTGTGCGCAGGTACGAGATCCGAGTTAAAAGTACCTAGAAATTAATAGGGCCTGATTTTTATTTATTTTTTTGAAAATTTATAAACAGTTTAATAAAAAGTAAATCCACTGAGTAAATCTAACATGCCGATTCTCAAGCTGCAACACACCGACCGATGAAGTTTGTGTCAACGGACATGGAGATTAATACATAATTATTGGAAGTAGCTACCCGGTGTCTGCCCCTCCTGTTTGTTGTGATGCTGAGTTTGCCGACCTGTCAGCTGTATGTGAACACATGGACAAATCCCTTTTCTGTGTGTTGTGGAAAGGTAAACACTAATTGTTTGAAGCTAACGTTATTCGAACATAAGATGGATATTCAGTGGCTTCTAAAGTACCAGCAGTTCACTTGCATTTGCTAGTGAAAGAAATTAAATGCAAATACAAAAAAATAACTGGTCTTATTTGTGCGGGCGGGTGTGATATACATTTAATTCTGCGTCCCATTCCACGTAACATTACGAGGGTCACACAACCTGATAGACTGTAATTATGATCCACGTCCAGTAAAACCTCCCTCAGTACAGACATGCTGAGTGTCCTCGTTACCAATAAGGTTTCAATGATTACCAGAGGAACTGTTTTCCACAGAGACGTCAACCCTGATGCCCTGCTGCGTAAGGCTAAATCTGCTAGCTACCAGGCAAATCTGTCTAGGAAATGATTTCCTGAACAGTTGAATGTCTCCAGAAGGTTTGTTCTCGCCGACTGTTTCCTGTCGGAGCTTTTTGGTTTTTATTACGGAGAACATGTTGATCTGATACTGATGCTCGGTTTCAAACATTTGTTCTTATCATATCAGCTAAAACATTTTTTTTATCGTAGATAAGATGTTTGTAAATGTTGTACCTAAACAAAAAATATTATTTGTTTAATAAAATAAAAAACCTCCAAGAATAAAGGGTCTTTGTGTGTTACATCTTGTTCGTGACAGTTACCATCTGTGTAAATGGAATGCTGTCCAACGATTCCACCCTTGTATAGACTTGATTTGGTACAATTCTATAATTGCGATCAGACTCAGCACGAGCGTGTGGGGGAAAGAAAAACACAATTTGCCACGCGCGTCTAGTTCTCTAAAAAGTTGTACAGGGTTGGCAGGTCTAGAGATGGCACGTGGGTATCTGCTCCTATTAACCAATGAGGAGATGGCACGTGGGTATCTGCTCCTATTAACCAATGAGGAGATGGCACTTGGGTATCTGCTCCTATTAACCAATGAGGAGATGGCACGTGGGTATCTGCTCCTATTAACCAATGAGGAGATGGCACGTGGGTATCTGCTCCTATTAACCAATGAGGAGATGGGTATCTGCTCCTATTAACCAATGAGGAGATGGCACGTGGGTATCTGCTCCTATTAACCAATGAGGAGATGGCACGTGGGTATCTGCTCCTATTAACCAATGAGGAGATGGCACGTGGGTATCTGCTCCTATTAACCAATGAGGAGATAGCACGTGGGTATCTGCTCCTATTAACCAATGAGGAGATAGCACGTGGGTATCTGCTCCTATTAACCAATGAGGAGATGGCACGTGGGTATCTGCTCCTATTAACCAATGAGGAGATGGCACGTGGGTATCTGCTCCTATTAACCAATGAGGAGA
>NW_024059527.1:0-34610 GCF_016432855.1 Salvelinus namaycush | reverse complement strand
GTAGGGGACTAGGCACGCACCCCCGAGGGGCGCCTGTGTTGAGGATCAGCATGGCAGACGTGTTGTTGCCTACCCTTACCACCTGGGGGAGGCCCGTCAGAAAGTCCAGGATCCAGTTGCAGAGGGAGGTGTTTAGTCCCAGGGTCCTTAGCTTAGTGATGAGCTTTGTGGGCGCTATGGTGTTGAACGCTGAGTTGTAGTCAATGAACAGTATTCTCACATAGGTCTTCCTTTTGTCCAGATGGGAAAGGGCAGTGTGGAGTGCGTAATCTGTGGATTGTTGGGGCGGTATACCAAATTATATTGGGTCTAGGGTATCCGGGATGATGCTGTTGATGTGAGCCATGACCAGCCTTTCAAAGCACTTTATGGCTACCAACGTGAGTCGATTATAAGGCATTTAGCTCGTCTCGTAGGCTCGCGTCACTGGGCAGCTCACGGCTGGGTTTCCCTTTGTAGTCCGTAATAGTTTCAAGCCCTGCCACATCTGACGAGCGTCAGAGCTGGTGTAGTAGGATTCAATCTCTAATCCTGTATCGACGCCTTTGCCTGTTTCATGGTTCGTCTTATTAGTGTCCCGCTCCTTGAAAGCGGCAGCTCTAGCCTTTAGTTCGATGCAGATGTTGCCTTTAATCCATGGCTTCTGGTTGGGATATGTACGTACAGTCACTGTGGGTACGACGTCGTCAATGCACTTATTGATGAAGCCGATGACTGAGGTGGTATACTCCTCAATGCCATTGGATGAATCCCGGAACATAATCCAGTCTGTGCTCGCAAAACTGTCCTGTAGTGTAACATGTGCGTCATCTGACCACTTCCGTATTGAGCAAGTCACTGGTACTTCCTGCTTTAGTTTTTGCTTGTAAACAGGAATCAGGAGGATAGAATTATGGTCAGATTTGCCAAATGGAGGGTGAGGGAGAGCTTTGTATGCGGCTCTGTGTGGAGTAAAGGTGGTCTAGAGTTCTTTTTCCTTTGGTTGCACATGTGACATGCTGGTAGAAATTGGGTAAAATGGATTTAAGTTTGCCTGTATTAAAACCTCTACCGACCCCCCCTCCCGGATCCGGGATCCTCCTCATCAGAAACGCTGACTAGCATAGCCTAGCCTAGCGCCACAGGGATATCATATAATATAATTTCATGAAATCACAAGTCCAATGCAGCAAATGAAAGATAAACATCTTGTGAATCCATCCAACAGAAATTTTAGACAGCCACGTAATCTAACAGAAAAACTCATCATAAACTTTGCTGAAAAATACAAGTTGCATATATAATTAAAGATACACTGGTTCTTAATGCAACCGCTGTGTTAGATTTAAAAAAATGACTTTAGTACAAAGCACAGCATGCAATAATCTGAGACAGCGCTCAGCCATTCTCCGCCATGTTGGAGTCCAAAGAGTCTACAAAAATACGAAATAACATCATAAATATTCCCTTACCTTTGATGATCTTTCATCAGAATGCAGTGCCAGGAATCCTAGTTCCACAATAAATCGTTGTTTTGTTTTAGAATGTCCATTTCTTCTGTCGAATTAGCAACTTTGGCTAGCATGGTGTAACTCACGTGTCCATGAAGATTTTACGCATGAACAAAAAATTCAAAAAGTCATAATAATAGTCGAATAAACTGGTCAAACTCAGTTGATAATCCATCTTTAGGATGTTTTTCAGAAATATATTCAATAACGTCCCAGACGGAGCATTTCTTCGTGTCTACCTAACGCATTGCAGAAAACGATATGACAAACCCAAGTGCGTAGCCAGGTACTACCAATATGGCTGACCTCTCACTCCAACGAGTCCCATCCGGACCCAGAAAAGGCTAGAGACTTCATTCCACGTTCTACTGCCTGTTGACATCTAGTGGAAGGCGTATGAAGTGCATACAGATCCATAAATACAAGGCAATTGAATAGGCAATGCCTTTCACAGAGACCCATTTCAGAATTTTCACTTCCTGTTTGGAAGTTTGCCTGCCAAATGAGTTCTGTTTTACTCACAGATATAATTCAAACAGTTTTAGAAACTTCAGAGTGTTTTCTATCCAATAGTAATAATAATATGCATATCATATGATCTAGGACAGAGTACGAGGCCGTTTAAATTGGGCACGATTTTATTCAGAAGTGAAAATGGCGCCCCCTATTTCCAGTCCCCGGCCACTAGGAGCGCCGCTTCTGGATGAGCATTTTCTAGTTTACTTATGGCCTTATACTGCTCGTTGAGTGCGGCCTTAGTGCCAGCATCGGTTTGTGGTGGTAAATAGACGGTTATGAATAATGAGAACTCTCTTAGTAGATAGTGTGGTCTACAGCTTATCATAAGGTTCTCTACCTCAGGCGAGCAATTCCTTGAGACTTCTTTAGTATTAGACATCGCGCACCAGCATTTATTGACAAAAAGACACACACCGCTGCCCCTCGTCTTACCAGACGTAGGTTCTCTGTCCTGCCGATGCATGGAAAATCCCGCCAGCTCTATATTATCCGTTTTTACAGTTTTTAACGTTCTGTTGGTAGGATAGTCTTGATCGTATATCATCCATTTTGTTTTCCAATGATTGCACGTTGGCCAATAGAACAGATGGTAGTGGAGGTTTACTCACTCACTTACAAATTCACAGAAGGCTGCCCGACCTCTGCCCCCTTTTTCTCCTTTTCTTCACGCAAATTACTGGGATTTGGGCTCGTTTCCGAGAAAGCAGTGTATCCTACGAGTCAGACTTGTTACAGAAAAAGACTTAGTTCAGTTCGAGGTGAGTAATCACTGTTCTGATGTCCAAAAGTTATTTTCAGTCATAAGAGACGGTAGCAGCAACATTATGTACAAAATAAGTAAAGAAATACGTTTCAAACAACACAGAAAAACGAACAAAATAGCACAGTTGGTTAGGAGCTTCAGTCACTGTTTGCATGTGTGTTTTAAAAAAAGATTAACAATGTTTGCTCTGCCTTGGAGAATTACCTTGAAGTAACTGATGGTAGATCAAAATGTAACAAATGTTGTTCAGCAAGCAACAGTATACAGGATTAAAGAACAATCTAAAATTATTATGGGCATATTTTATTTAATCCTTTATTAGTTTATTTAAACCCTTTAATTAACTGGGTACAAATTCCCTTTTACAATAATCACTGTGAAGTGTGAAATAACTTTCTGGGATCAACTCTACATGTAGGTTTAGGCTAGATTCTAATGTATTCTCAAATCCTCCCCTCTAAATCTGCCCTACCATCTAGAACAGTGGCAGACTGCAGTCCAGGTACAGTACGTGGACAGAGCTACTGCCATTTCCCTTCCAGGTAAGTCACAGTTAAATGAAGGAGATTGAGACTTACACAGCTTCTCGATGTGAGCCTCCATCTTCTCCAGCCTCTTGAGCATGTTCTGGCCCCTGGACGAGTCATTCTGATGGGCCCTCTCCAGTCTCTCCCCATGAGAATGAACCTCCCGCTTAATGGATGTGATGTAGAGTATTCCAGCAGCCATGGCCAGCAAAGGGGCCAGCCCTCGGACCCAGCCTAGCCTCATCATCCCTCTGAGTGTAAGCGCTCAGTCTGGGGATACAGACAGGATGGCCTTCCTCTTTCACTCTCTCACTGAGAATCAGGTTCGCCTGAAAGGAGGGAGGGGTGATGTAATAGAAATTGAACAAAGGAGAAGTGAACAAAGGAGAAGAGACAAAGGAGAAGAGCAGTCGAGGATAGTCAATCAAAAGTCTATTTGGTTTATTACAAGTTGCAACAGGGAGAAAACTCCAGCCCAGAAGCAGAGAACACATCTAACTGGCCTTCTCTGAGAACACCCTTATATCCTAATCAGCGTACAACTGTTCTGTAAACACCATCCCGACAGGCTTGTAGGAAGTCAAAACAGAAGGCAGTGACTTTGTCAGCAGCTACAGAATCACATTGTTTCACACAATATAATAATAATCAGTGTATCCTCTGTCCTTGTACCTCCAGTCTGGCGTCAACCTTATCAGCAGTTATGAGTTTAATCCATAACATACAGCCTCTAGTCTAGTGACCATCAACCCGAGTGTTACAAACAGAACACTGGAAATCACATTTGTTACACAAACTTCAAATATGTTAAACATTGTGTTGATCATTGTAAATTAAATATGAACTTTAGTCATCTTAAATATTCCCATTATACTGTAGCTGAGGTGCACCATACCTGGCTGGCTGGCACTCAGTGGGTGTGAGTTTCTCGTCTACTCGCCTCCCTTAGGCTGTCAATCACTCACTGTCTCTGGTCCTGGAGTTTGGGTCAATGTGACAATTAGCAAATTGTCATATACATACTGTATAAAACACAGTGCACATTTCTGAGGAAAAGTGCATTGAAGCGCAGTCACTTATATTTGCCCATGAATGTTTACCTTGTGAATGTTTACCTCTATAGCCTTTTGTCCTGAAAAATACATCAAACTATGATTAACTAGGCAATTATGAGATACATCAAACATGCATACTTGCATGCTTAATCCACTAAAATATGTCACATTCAACGTAAAAGGTCTTAACAGCCCGATTAAAAGGAAGAGAGTCTATACATACCTTAAGAAATTAAAGGCTGACATTGTGTTTTTACAAGAAACACATCTTACAGCCAGTGAACACAAGAAATTGAAGAGGGAATGGGTAGGACAAGTTTTTGCGTCCTCTTTTAACTCCAAAGCAAGAGGAACTGCAATTTTGATAAGTAGACACATCCCCTTCTGCGTCAACAACACCATCTCTGACCCCTCTGGCAGGTTTGTTTTGGTGCAGGGGCATATGTTTTCAGAGTCTTGGACCCTATTGAATATCTATGCTCCTAACTTCGATGACCATATGTTTATTCAGAATGTCTTCCTTCAGGTTGCTCAAGCACCCCCAGGATGGTTACTGGTTGGTGGAGATTTTAATTTTTGTTTAGATACAGTTCTTGATAGGTCCTCTGATAATCCCTCACTTCTTACCAAAGCCAGCAAGCTCACCATGTCATTCATGAAAGATCTCAATTTACTAGACATCTGGAGACAGTTGCACCCACAGGATAGGGACTACTCTTTTTATTCACACCCACACAAGACACACACAGGCATAGACAACTTTTTACTATCGACACAACTGTTTCATAGAGTGTTAGATGTCGAGTATCTCCCCAGATTGCTTAGTGACCATTCTCACCTGGTATTATCAATCTCCATTCCTACCAAGGTAAATGGAGCATATAGATGGAGACTAAATTCTACACTCCTAAAGCAACCTGAATTTTGTGCATTCATCAAAGAGCAGATCAATATTTTCACTTTGACAAACAAACCCTCCGCTCCTGACAGTTTCATTCTTTGGGACACATTGAAGGCCTATCTGAGGGGACAGATCATTTCCTATACTAAAGGGCTGAAGAGAAAACACGGTGCGGAACTGAGTGCCCTTGAATCTGAAATCTCAGAGCTAGAGAAAACCTACCAAAGAGGCCCGACTAAAGATCTATACAGGCTTTTGGTAAATAAAAAACTGAAATATAATATTCTGAACACATATCAAGCTGAGAGGGCCATCACTAAATCAAAACAGCGTTATTACGAGCTTGGAGAGAAAGCTCACAAAGTATTGGCATGGCAACTGAAAGCAGAGGAAAGTAAGAGGACAATTAATGCTATAGAAACTCTTACTAATGAGATATCTTTCGACCCTACTGAAATTAATAATACTTTTAAGAAATACTATGAAGACCTCTACACTTCCCAATCAAGCAATGATCTGTCAGAGATCGACTCCTTTCTCTCCTCTCTCAACCTCCCATGCCTGTCAGAGGAAGACAGCAAGCGCCTGAGTGAACACTTCTCAGTTCCTGAATTGTTGGGGGCCATTAAATCCTTACCTTCTAATAAATCTCCTGGGGAGGATGGCTTCCCTCCAGAGTTCTATAAAGAATTTAGGGAGCTGTTGGTCCCCTACCTTATGGAGGTACTCAAAAAAGCCAGGGAAGACAACTGCTTTCCAGAGTCTTTCTCTCAAGCAGTGATTACTGTAATCCACAAGAAAGGGAAAAATCCACTAAAGTGCGCCTCATATAGACCAATCTCTCTCCTTAACACAGATTGTAAACTGGTCACCAAGATGCTATCTAAGAGACTGGAGTCATGTCTTCCCCTGCTGGTCAACCCAGATCAGACTGGCTTCATAATTAATAGATTGTCCTCCAATAATCTCAGAAGGTTCTTTGATATAATTCACCTTGCTAACAAAAACAAAATACCTAGTGTCGCAGTCTCCCTCGACGCTGAAAAGGCCTTTGATAGGGTTGAATGGCCATACCTCTTTCGCGTCTTGGAAAAGTTTGGTTTAGGTACTGTGTTTGTAAATTTGATAAAATCACTCTACAAATCTCCTAAAGCTAGGATTGCTACCAATGGGATTACTTCCTCCTCTTTCCCTCTCTATAGGGGGAACAGACAAGGCTGCCCAATTAGCCCCCACCTCTTTGCCCTCGCCATCGAACCGTTGGCTGAGGCTATTAGAACGTGCCCTGACATACATGGCTTTGAGATGGGCCCCCATACCCATAAATTATCACTCTTTGCGGACGACCTTATCTTATTTCTAACAAACCCAGAACACTCCCTCTCTCACTTGCAGATCCTACTACAGTGTTATAGTTCTTTCTCTGGATATAAGGTCAATTTTGATAAAAGCGAAATCTTACCGTTGTCTGTCTTTGACCATCATACCATCAAGCACAAGTTTCCTTTTAGATGGTCGCCTTTTAGATGGTCGCCCACCTGAACAACCTCTATAAACTCAATCTGGCCAGTTTGTTGCAAAAGGTGGAGGGTGACCTTTGTAAATGGATGGACTTACCTCTCACTCTACTGGGTAGAATCAATGTAATTAAAATGAATGTCCTGCCCAGATTTCTATATCTGTTTCCATCTCTCCCTATCCCTGTTCCCGCAGCATTCTTTTCCTCTCTCGACAAGCTGACCAGACGGTTTATCTGGCACGGCCAGTTGCAATGTGGCTTTCAGAAGTTAATAGTTGTATCCCACTGGAGAAAATTACTTACCGCTTGAGGAATAAGTTAAATACATTTTACAGAATTTGGCAACCTTTTATTGACTATATGGAGAATCTCCCCCCACATCACATTGAATGAATCTCTATATTATCCTTATATAATGTTTCACACGTAATGTATAATATGTAGCCTACGGCAGGTGACCATATGATCCAATGTCTCATTATAATTTTTTGTATTGTATGTTTGTATATATAATTATAATTTGTTTTATTTTTTCTTTCTTTGTTACGCTCATCTGTTACTGTCACTTTGTCCTATTGTTGTCTAATATCTTTTCACGTTTGTCTTGAATGTTGTTAATTGGAAAATGCAAAAAAAAAAAAAAAAAAAAAAAAAAAAACATGCATACTTGTGCAGACCAGGTGGGCACTGAAGTGGATGAAAACATTCTGAATGCCCTACTATTCAAAACCCAACGTATTGGGCATGGGTATGCAAAGGAGCTCTCCAGGAAGGGAAACTGGGCCTGGAAGTATGCGTCATCTCAAACCAGGTAAATGCCATATTGTCTGTTAGTACTCATCATAATATAACTAATTCCCATTGATTCAATAAAAAATCAGCACTGTAGGGTATTTCAGTTTGGGGACAATAAAGTTCCTCTTATGTTAACTGAAACGCTAAATACAGTCGCTACCTACTGAGCACACACTGGTTGAATCAACGTTGTTTCAACGTCATTTGTCAACGTATTATGATGTGGAATCAAAGTGGAAAATACATTGGATTTGAAAAAAGTCATCAACCAGTACTGTCCATCTCATTTCAACCAGCGTTGTAAACATTGAAATTAGGGTAAAACTTTAACTTAAATACATTGACTTAACCTGACTAACAGGTTGCTACATCAATCATCTGATTTCAACATAATCATCAAAACTATGTATACGTTGAAATTGCGTTGAAAATTCCAGGTAGAAATGTAAAAAATATGTTTTATTTTATTCTGTTATATTGTGTGGTTGAAATGACTCTTCAGTAACCACCCCCTTTTGTGAGAAACCGGTAAATAATAATAGGCTACCTCGGGAGGCAGGTAGCCTAGTGTTTAGAGCTTTGGGCCAGTAAACGATATGCAATGTCTAAATCTGGATTCTCGACAGCTGTCACGACTTCCACCGAAGGTAGTTCCTCTCCCTGTTCAGTCGGCGGTCGGCGTCGCCGGTCTACTAGCCATCACCGATCCCTTTTTCCTTTTCTATTTGTTTTGTCTTTGGTTCTTTTCACACCTGGTTTCATTTTCCTTAATTTCTGTATATATATTTACCCTGTTGCCTGCCTAGGTTTGTGCGGGATTATTCTTTTATTGTGATGTAGCTCGGTGAGGTTATGCCCTATTTCTTGTTTTCACGGATTTAATAAGAGTGTGTTATTGTCGGAGCTTTGTTTGTTCCTCCGTGCTTTAGTACGGGTTCTCTGTTGTCGAGGGCGTTTTACTTTCGGATTCTGCCATACCTGTGTTGGTGGACTTGCCAATTAAAGTACGCTTCTCTGATATCTCTGCTCTCCTGCGCCTGACTCCTTCACCTACCTCATAACGCAACATTATCACAACAGCCTTCTCGCTGGTCACTGCATGAAGAATCATTAACACTCAGGGTGGGGACCGACTGCCAATCTCAGTATGTAGACCCATCATCTCATCATGGCAACTTTTTTAATTGTGGCAGGTAGACCTACATTTGCTGCAGAATAGTCTATGCTACAGTAATATAAAGACAGACTGTGCGTCTAATTTACACATCTCCATCTGGCTTTCGGGAATCACCTTATTTTTTAATTGTAAAGATGTTTTTTTTATTGCAGTTGCAGAGTTTTAAAACTTGTTGCTTCAAATCAATGCACTCTCTCCCAATCTTTCGCTCTTTCCATCAATTCTATTCAGATTGCATCCAAAATAAATAATCCTGTTCAAGATTAATACAGTGCATTTGGATAGTATTCAGACCCCTTTACCTTTTCAAAAAAAAAATCATTACAGCCTTATTCTAAAATATATTTTTAAAAAATTCTCATCAATCTACACACAATACCCCATGACAAAGCAACATGTTTTTGCTAATTTATTAAAAGAAATACCTTATTTACATAAGTATTTAGACCCTTTGCTGTGAGATTAAAAATTGAGCTCAGGAGCATCCTGTTTCCATTGATTATCCTTGAGATGTTTCTACAACTTGATTGGAGTCCACCTGTGGTAAATTCAATTTATTGGGCATAATTTGGAAAGGCACACACCTGTCCCTCAACTGCAGTGTATGATATGCCATTCTGTAGCTCTGAGTCTCTACTTTTATCCAATGTAAAAATAAAAAGACAATTTCAAATGTTGCTACATAAGACCGAATCGAGGAGGTTGGGCACATATGAGAGGTAATGCCTACCTCTTTGTACCCTGCTTAAATTTGGAAACAAGGCGTGTCCGCTTCAGTGACTATCATTTCAACACATTTACACATTGATCAGCTTCCATACATTGGGGTAGACTACCTAAATAAAATTGAATAGTTGAAAGTAACTCCTAACTTTTCTTACGCAAGCTGTATGTGAAAGTACATTCGGAGTGAGGTTTATGCTAATATGGATCAAATTGTTTGGCTAGCTAAACAACAACTGTAACAATGTATTTAAGAGGCAACAAGTGCTCATTGTGCAACTGTATTTATGTTTTCAATAAACATTAGAGATTAAATATAGTTGACATGTCAACAATCTAAGCCAACCCCGTCTGTTTTGCCCCATAGTTGAACATGGGTTGGTTGTTAAACAACCAACCCGTCTATTGACTAGATCACACATTAAACATCTCCAAACACTCCATACTCAGTCCATTAGGTAGCAAACATGGATGTATTCACTAGGAACTCAATTGAAACAAACGGAACGAAACAGGGAGGGACCTACCTGAATTTGTCCAATATAAACTCTTAATTTTGTTGCAAAATGTTTTGGACTAATGATTACACCCCTTGATTAGAAGCATGTGACCCTATTTAACATGTGCTGGGAGAGAAAGTCCCCACCCCGATTTAAGTTTGTTGAGATGCAAGACAATTTCCCGAATTGGACACCTAATAAGAAATTATAAAAAATATATATAAGAGACTAACTGAACATTGAGTTAATGCAACATTGAATTACACTCGATCGGCTTGTGCGTGGCTTAAAACCTTTTCTCAATAGGGGGTGCTGTTTTCACTTTGTAAAAATTTAGTTCCCAAATTAAACTGCCTCGTACTCAATTCTTGCTCGTACAATATGCATATTATTATTACTATTGGATAGAAAACACTCTCTAGTTTCTAAAACCGTTTGAATTATATCTGTGAGTAAAACAGAACTCAAGTTGGAGCAATTTTCCTGTGAGGAAGTGAGAAATCTGAAATAAGGCAGGCTGTTCTGGGGTCAGTTTATTAATTTGCATGTCTTCTATTGGTCGAGATGCACTGCATACGCCTTCCCCTAGATGTCAGCAAATAGTGAGAATTGGAATGGAGTTGCTAGGCAGATCTGAGGCCATATAAATGGGCTGGGAACGTGGGGTCCAGTCTTTTCATCTTTCGCCATGACGCAAGACAGACCTCAGGATGGCGTTCTGGAAAGCTACCGTTATAGGCCTTAGATATATCCGGCTCTGATTTTATTCGATATAGGTGTTAAAGACATCATAATGTTGTTATTTTAAACCGAGTTATATCAGTTTATATCAGTATATTGCGATTTTCGGTATTTTATTTGTGCTGCGTTATGGTGAGTTGGACACGTCTTCGCCACATGGCTAATGTTTACTGCTAATTCCAAAGTTGAAGGCGACAATCTACAACCGAGCAACGATTCCTCTGGACAAAGGACAACTTGCCCAAGATTCTGATGGGAGCTCATCAAAAAGTAAGAAGTATTTATGATGTTAATTCGTTGTTCTGTTGAAAAATGTAAAACTACTGTTCCGCCATTAATTTCGGTGCGGTCTCGCTTTAACGCACGCTGTATGTCGTAGTAACGTTAATTTTAAAAATCTAACACAGCGGTTGCATTAAGAACTAATGTATCTTTCATTTGCTGTCCAACCTGTATTTTTTAGTCAAGTTTATGATTAGTTACTGATTAGATTAGGTGCCTCTCCCAAGATTTCTCCCGACATATTGTTGGCAGCTTGGCTACTATTCTCATTGTATAACCACAATTTGTGCCGCTAAATATGCACATTTTCGAACAAACTCTATATGTATTGTGTAATATGATGTTATAGGACTGTCATCTGAAGAAGTTTGAGAAGGTTAGTGAAAAAATTAATATCTTTTGCTGGTTTATTCGTTATCGCTATTGTTGGCTTGAATCAATGCTGTTGTGTGGTTGGCTATTGTAGTAAGCTAATATAATGCTATATTGTGTTTTCGCTGTAATACACTTAAAAAATCTGAAATATTGGCTGGATTCACAAGATCTTTGTCTTTCATTTGCTGTACGCTGTGTATTTTTCATAAATGTTTTATGATGAGTATTTAGGTAATTCACGTTGGTCTCTGTAGTTATTCTAGTTGCTTTGGTGAGAGTTGTGATGGTGGCTGCAATGTAAAACTATGATTTATACCTGAAATATGCACATTTTTCTAACAAAACATATGCTATACAATAAATATGTTATCAGACTGTCATCTGATGAAGTTGTTTCTTGGTTAGTGACTATTTATATCTTTATTTGGTCGAAATTGTGATAGCTACCTATGCAGGAAAAAAATGGTGGAAAAAAAAGTTGTCTTTTGCTATCGTGGTTAGCTAATAGAAATACATATTGTGTCTTCCCTGTAAAACATTTTAAAAATCAGAAATGATGGCTGGATTCACAAGATGTGTATCTTTCATCTGGTGTCTTGGACTTGTGATTTAATGATATTTAGATGCTAGTATTTACTTGTGACGCTATGCTAGGCTATGCTAGTCAGCTTTTTTACTGATGGGGGTGCTCCCGGATCCGGGATTGTGATGAAGTAGAAGTTAATGCATGAGGCAATACAGAAGTGCCTACTCACTGAATCAATGGGCCTAGCTGCAAAATATGCACAACAGCTGGGGGCTGTATCAAGAGGGCGCAGTGCAGCAGCAGTACAGGATAGAAAAAAGGGGGCACCATGGAAAGCAGGGTCATCACCCATCTGAATGCTGGGCAAAGAAGCTGACATGATGCCATTGTGAAAAGAAAGGACACATTGAGCGAGCTTGTAAAAGAAATAGAGAGAAACCAGCGAAGGACAGCTATAAGGAAATATCTGGAAAAGGAAACACAGACAGCTGCACCCCAAGAAGAAACACCTGCATGCTATAAAGCAGGACCAGTCACGCAACAGTGGCATAGACTTTGTGGAGGAGCTACCGATCAAGGTATTGACAGTAAATCGACACTCTACAGCCAATGGTGTCACAACACCATTGGGAGGACAACCAAAAAATATGTAAATTGATACTGGAGCAGCTGTCTCACTTATGTCAGAAAAACTATAAAAAATAAGGCTGACCCACCTTTCACAGACACATGCAAAAATTCACACTGAGAGATTGTCCCCATGACGGAAAGGCAGAGGTCCTGCTGGAACTAAACCGATAAAAAGCCAAACTTCCCATCTATGTGGTCAAGGTGCTGATGTGCCGACCATGGTTTGAAAAGATTTGTCTGGACTGGGCGAAGGTGAATCAATGTCAGTTGAAGAAACAGGGTTGTCAGCTGTGCTGACTCGACATGCAGTTGTTTTTAAGGATGAACTGGCTCCATTTACCTGTGTGGAGATTAAGGTGAACATAATCCCGTACTGATGGTGGAACAATACCCGCTTCCTCCAATTATCGGGGAACTACGCGCAAGGTAGGCTGGTGGAAAGCAATACAGCAAGATTGATCTCAATAAAGCCTTCCTGCAGCTGCATGTAGATGAAGAGTCACAAAAGTACCTCACCATCACTACCCACATGGGACTCTACTGATACCGCCACTTGCCTTTTGGAATCACGTTGGCATTTGCCTTGTTCCAGAGGTCCATGGATCAGGTCCTGAGCGACCACCCTAAGTCATATTGTTACCTTGATGAAATCCTCATCACAGGAAAGGATGGCGAGGAGCAACTACTGAACCTTTAAAAGGGTGGCAGGTAGGGCGGAAGGTAGCCTAGTGGTTAACAGTGTTGGACCAGTAACCGAAAGGTTCCAGGTTTGAATCCCCGAGCCAACTAAGTGAAAAATCCTAGTTAACCCTAGTTGCTCTGGATAGGAGCGTCTGCTAAATCGACTTGAAGACTAAGGCTTACGTGTTTGCAATTAGAGAAGTGCAACTTTTTCAAGCATTGGAGTGCAGTGGAGTCCTTAGGCCATTTGATTGATGCTGGTGGTCTCCACACAGCCCCATAGAAAGTGACAGTCATTGCAGGAGGCTCCTGCTCCTGAGAAAGTCAGCCAGCTGCGGCCTTTCCTTGGCGTCCTGAACGACTACGGCGAGTTCATCCGGCAGCTGAAGCCTTTGCATGAGCTAATGAGAGAGAGCAAACCCTGGTTGTTTACAAAGGAGTGTGACACTACTTTCAAGAAAGGCAGCATTGATTGATAAGGTGTTGACTCACTTTGACCCGTTCCACTGGCCTGCAACGCTTCCCTATACGGAGTTTGGGCCGTCGTGTCAGACAGCACATCTGCAGGAGAAGCCCATTGCTTTCACGTCAAGGACTGAAATACCCTTATTATCTTATCTTCGGGATCGCCTACCTGTTCGGAGATGTTTGGATATCTCGGACTGCCTGAGCAGATAGTCACGGATAATGGCAATCTTTTGTTTCCAAGGAGATGGAAAATTTCCTCCAGAGCAATGGAATCAAATACTTCCTCTCAAGTCCTTATCATCCATCCACTCATAGACTTGAAGAGTGAAGGGTTCAGACAAACATGCACTCAAGGCATCCAGAAGTGAAGCACCACTAAAGTATTGTAATACCCCTCATTCAACAACTGGAACGTTCCCTGCTTATCTGCTCATGAAAAGACATCTCAGGACTGGCCTGTTGAGGCCAATGCCCACCAAAACGTTGGTGTAAAACAAGCAGCAAGACCAAGTCAACCAGCCAGCTAAACGGTATAAAGACAGACAGTTCACTGTTGAAGATCCAGTCCTCACACACAACTACACCACTAAAGAAAGGTGGCCACCCGCAACTGTTCTCAAAAGACTTGGCCTGTCTCATACAGTCTGCACCCAAGACAACCAGACCTGGCAGAGACATGTTGACCAGTTGCTCCCACGAGAACCTGCAGCTACAATCCCTGAAGCAGAGGCACCTTCACAAGCGAGCTGACGCACCACCAGAACAAGTCAGTAACCGTACCAGCTTCTTCTTCACTGCCGCCAACAGAGGCTACACCTCCAACTGCACCTGAGGCTCAGCCTGTGACTGAGCCTGATCCCGGGTTACATCGCAACCCACCTAGAGAAAGAGAACCTCCTGAATGTTATACATAGTGCTAACCCTGGAAGCAAGGGGCATAATAATTATCTTAGGGTTTAGAGCACATGTGTCAAACTCAAGGCCCGCGAGAGCTTAAAAGTTTTGAGTGTCTAAAAATAAATACCAAAAAATAAATTAAGAGCGTGCTTTGACCAAAAACTACATTCCCACAATGCCTTTCGACTACGCTAGCCACGGCAGTGTCCATGCCAACGAGTGGAATTGAGATATAAATAATGATCCCAAAATGTCCAGAAAGAGAAAAGTTGATGCAGACGGAAGACTGTTTCAAGAAAGATGGGAAGGCGAATACTTGTTTGTGCTTCAAGGAGAAAGACCGGTATGTCTTTTGTGTTACGAGGCGGTGTCGGTTGTCAAAGAGTACAATCTGCGTCGACATTTTGACACCAAACACGGAGCTAAGTACGCTAAAGCTAGCCTTCAAGAAAAGCAACAAATTGCCCAAGAATTAAAAGGCAAACTGCGGTCGCAGCAGAGTTTGTTCATGAAATCCACAGCCAAAAACGAGGCCGCGGTGAAAGCTAGCTTCATTGTGGCTGAAGAAATCGCCCACGCTTCCAAGTCTTTTTCAGAGGGAGCGTTTTTGAAGCAGTGCATGCTGAAGGTCTGTGAGCAGGTGTGTCCCGACCAGTTACAGACTTTTAAAAATGTCAGTTTATCAAGAAACACCATCGCCGACCGAGTGAAGGAACTAGCAGAAAATCTTACAACACAGCTGGCCGAGGAGACACGCAGCTACACAGCTTTTTCATTAGCTGTTGATGAAAGCACAGATAACACGGACACAGCGCAGTTATCAATTTTTATTAGAGGCGTAAAGTCGGACCTCTCTATCACTGAGGAGCTGTTGGATGTGGCTGCAATGCATGGGACCACGACGGGACAGAACATTTTTGATGCGGTAGAGAAGTCCGTAAGTAAAAATGCATTGCAGTGGGAAAACTTGGTAGGATTAACTACAGACGGTGCACCGGCAATGTGTGGAGGAAAAGTGGGCTTGGTTGGACTAATGAAGGGGAAAATGCAAAAAATGAACTGTCACATGCCTTTGATAACGTATCATTGCATTATCCATCAAGAAGCTTTGTGTGGGAAGGTGCTGGGGATGGAGGACATTGTGACCACAGTCATGAAAACAGTGAACTTCATTCGGGCGCGTGGCCTGAATCACCGTCAGTTCCAGCAGTTTTTGCTGGAGATGGGCTCGGAACACGGGGATGTGCTGTACCATACAGAAGTGCGGTGGCTGAGTAGGAGCAAAGTCCTCAAGCGATTTTTCGAGCTCAGGAAAGACATTGCTCTTTTTATGCAGAGTAAAGGAAAACTCATGTCTGAACTATCAGATCCAAAGTGGATGTGTGACTTTGCTGTGTTGTGTGACATAACCGACCATCTCGCCCAGCTGAATCAGAAGCTGCAGGGACGCAAACAAGTCATCACGCAGATGTCCGACACGATCACGGCTTTCCAGCGTAAATTGGACTTATGGATGTGGCAAGTGAAACAGGACAATCTTGTTCACTTTCCTGTTTGTCAGAGCATGTCAGCCTCATTTCCCGAGACTTTTTCATGTGCTCAGTTGGCTACCAAACTGAGCTGGTTAAAGACTGAGTTTGATCGGCGCTTCTCTGACTTCAGAGCACAACAGTCTGGCTTTGACATCTTTGCCAATCCTTTCACCACCGATGTCTGCACTGCACCCCAACACCTTCAGATGGAGCTAATTGAGCTTCAAAGCGACAGTGGCCTGAGAGCAAAGTTTCAGGATGCTACAATCCAGGACTTTTACCGTCTGCTGCCTCCTGGTTTGATGCCACAGCTTCGACTTCATGCTGCCCGTGTTCTGTCCATGTTTGGGAGCACCTATCTGTGCGAACAGTTTTTTTCCATAATGAATCTGAACAAAAACAAGCACAGATCACGCCTCACGGATGACAACCTCCATGCTGTTCTACGCATTGCCTCAGCACAGGACCTAAAACCAGACATTGACACACTGGTAACGGGAAAACGGTGTCAGACATCTGGTCAGAAAACACACAGGCAAGCATTTAAAAAAAAACTTAATTAAAATATAATAAAATGTAATTCAACCAAGAAGAAGAACAGTTAAACTGTGTGCAATTTAATGATTGTGCTTGCATTTTGTTTTGTGTTTATCATTTTCAGAACATGATCAATCGATAGTAGAGAGAGAATCCACTTGGTGTGTTCAAGGACAGGCAGCATCTCCTCATCAAAGACTAACCGAAAAACTTGACCAATATAGTTGTGAACTGAGTCAACCTTTATTTTGGTATTTTTAGTTGATTACATATTATTTATGTGTAGCTGCTGTAGTAATTATTTAATGTTTGCAGGTTTATGTGTGTATGCAGACAAATTGTTGTCATCAAACCATCAGTTGGGTGCACGGCTGTGTGCAGCCTTTTTTTGTAAAATGCTACATGTGTCATACATGTTCTTTGCAGCTCAGTTTTATGTTATTTTTCTTTATTCACTTGGACAGTTTGATCCTTCATTAATGGAGTTATGTGGGTTTTCATAAGCTGACAAAATTTAAAAGGATTTATGTTAGAGCTACAAGCAAACATATATTTTCTATGCAACTGTAATTGTCACTTGAATAAGTTATAATAAATAATGAGTTATTTAACATTAAGGAGGAGTTACATTTATTTTACATTACATTCGATTACATTTATAAGTTACATCTGGCCCTTTGAGGACAGCCATTATGCTGATGTGGCCCTCGGTGAAAATGAGTTTGACACCCCTGGTTTAGAGGGATGTTTAGGCAGTCTACCCTCTCTCACAAGTTAGAGAAAGTTTAGTTTACTTATGTTAATGTGGACATGCCATTTAAGGGGGAGGAAATACTGTATTTTATATATTGGGACTAATTATTTATGTACTATGTGGGTTTCTGAAGCCGTAGTTCTAACGCTAAGCATTATGGGTATTGAAGTCGGTTGTTAAAGGGACTTCCTGAAGTAATGTAAGACACATAACTTTTCAGTAAAACACTCGTTGCATCTAAAACGATGTATCCGTCTCGGTCCCCATTCCCGAGTCTAAAGTTAATCCGAAGAGTCAAGATACAACATGGCCCTTTTGTATAAACTCCCCAGTCCCTGCTAATGACAAGCATACTCTTAACATTATGCTGCCACGGCAATACTTGAAAATACAGAGGATCAACAACATCGCATTCACTCCATATTAATGGCTGTCTGAAACAGAAAAAAGAAGGAAGCCAACTTTTTATTTAACTAGGCAAGACAGTTGAGGACTAATTCTTATTTACAATGATGGCCTAGGAACAGTGGGTTAACTGCCTTGTTCAGAGACAGAATTACAGATTTTTACCTTGTCAGCTCAGGGATTCGATCCACCAACCTTTCGGTTATTGGCCCAACGCTCTAACCACTAGGCTACCTGCCGCCCCTTAACTAATCCTAAATACAGTCCTTTTGCCCTCAAACCTCCAGTTTCTATATGGCACGCTGGGCACTCCTATTACTTCTATGAGGTGTTTGTCTGTGAGTTGTAGTTATATGTCCTAGAAACTGTGACTTTACCATAGATATAGCTCACTGCCATCACAGCTGATGGAGAGAGGGCTGGCCATGTGGCAGAGGATGTGGAATAAGTTCATCTCCGAGAACTCACAGAGAAATCCCTGAGCAGTCGAGGACGGGACATTATCAAAACTACACTGATGTCAATTCAGCTTATATGATGTCAATGCAGACAAATATTAATTTGTTAATTTAAAGAAAAAAAAGAAGAAAAAAAAGAAATGTTTCTAAGAGGTGAGAAGAGACCAATTAGGCAAACCATTGGAGCTGTGGTCATCCACCAGTATGATGTCTTTGAGCAGGCGTTGGGGGGTCTTGTCTATGATGCTGCGGACGGCTCTCTTGATGATTGACAGGGCCTCGTCCAAGTAGATCAACACCACGCTGATGGTGGGCAGGTCATGGGGGTACTGGTGATTAGCACACCTGACAAACACAACAAACACATTTGGTCCACCTCGTAACATTCATTCACTTCACGAAAGCTGCTGTTTCACTCTTAAAGTTAGAAAAATGATTTACTTAGGATCGCGAGTATCAGGGAGTTCCCTGTTCAGGGGTAGTCTGTCACTCAGGAAGGCGTTGTATCCATACATCTGAAACAGCCCCTCTGCCTCTTTCTGCTCCTCCTCTGAGAGCTCATCACCCCAGCTTGTAAACAGAGCTGAGTTGGGGTACAACTTCTTCACCACCTTCCTCTTCTTCTTGACCTCGGGAGCCTTCACAACCTGCCCCTCTTTCAGACTGATCCCGTTGTTGATTGACTTCACTGTGGACAAACATGACAGCTGCTCATCAAACTATAATTAATTGGTTATTACTGTATAATTCAGATTGTTTAAGGCTGCCAAATCAATGAAATACAGGTGGCTAGTTGAGCCACATAAGTCACTCCTTTTGATACTGTACAAACAAAGCATGAACTTATTTGCACTGTTTGCATTAGCTTTTTAAAAGTTGATTAATAAGACTTGATCTGCCTTGGAGGATTACCTTGACATAACTGTAAAAGTAAAGTAAACAATGTGGACAACTTTGGCACACAGATGTTGATAGAAAAATGTTACAAATTTTGTGCAACAATCAACAGTATACAGTATTAAAGAACAATCTAAAATTATTATGGGCCATATTTGTTTGATTTGATCTAACCCTTTATCAGTTTATTCAACTCTTTAATTGAGAACAGATTCGCTTCTACAATAATCACTGTGAAGTGTGAAATAACTTTCTGGGATCAACTCTACATGTAGGTTTAGGCTAGATTCTAATGTGTTCTCAAATCCTCCCCTCTAAATCTGCCCTACCATCTAGAACAGTGGCAGACTGCAGTCCAGGTACAGTACGTGGACAGAGCTACTGCCATTTCCCTTCCAGGTAAGTCACAGTTAAATGAAGGAGATTGAGACTTACACAGCTTCTCAATGTGAGCCTCCATCTTCTCCAGCCTCTTGAGCATGTCCTGGCCCCTGGACGAGTCATTCTGATGGGCCCTCTGCAGTCTCTCCCCATGAGAATGAACCTCCCACTTAATGGATGTGATGTAGCGTATTCCAGCAGCCATGGCCAGCAAAGGGGCCAGCCCTCGGACCCAGCCTAGCCTCATCATCCCTCTGAGTGTAAGCGCTCAGCCTGGGGATACAGACAGGATGACTTTCCTCTCTCACTCTCTCACTGAGATCCAGGCTCGCCTGAAAGGAGGGAGGGGTGATGTAAGACATTTCCAACTGAACAAAAGAGAAGAGCAGTCGCAGATCGTCAATCAAAAATCTATTTGGTTTATTACAAGTTGCAACAGGGAGAAAACTCCAGCCCAGAAGCAGAGAACACATCTAACTGGCCTTCTCTGAGAACACCCTTATATCCTAATCAGCGTACAACTGTTCTGTAAACACCATCCCGACAGGCTTGTAGGAAGTCAAAACAGAAGGCAGTGACTTTGTCAGCAGCTACAGAATCACATTGTTTCACACAATATAATAATAATCAGTGTATCCTCTGTCCTTGTACCTCCAGTCTGGCGTCAACCTTATCAGCAGTTATGAGTTTAATCCATAACATACAGCCTCTAGTCTAGTGACCATCAACCCAAGTGTTACAAACAAAACACTGGAAATCACATGTATAACAGAAACTCCAAATATACTAACATTTTTGTTGAGCCCTCTAATTTAAATATGAACTTTTGTCATCTTAAATATTCCCATTACAGGTGAGGTGCACAATACCTTGCTGGCTGGCTGGCACTCAGAGGGTGTGAGTTTCTTGTCACTCTCCTCCCCTAGACCAGTGGACCTCTCCTTGCTGTCAATCACTCACTGTCCCTGGTCCTGGAGTTTTGGTCAATATGATAATTGGCAAAATGATGTGTAAATGTGTAAAACACAGGGCTTTTCAGATGAAAAGTGCACTGAAGCAAATAGTCACTTATATTTGTCTTAGGCCCATGAATGTGTTCCTTGTAACTTTATAGCCTTTTGTACTGAAAAATATATCAACAATGATAAACTAGGCAATAAGGAGATACATCAAACATACATACTTGCGCAGACCAGGTGGGCATTGAAACGGATGAAAGAGAAGGGAAACGGGGCCTGGAAGTTTGCGCCATCTCAAACTAGGTAAATGCCACGTTGTCTGTCAACACCTGTAATAATATAACTAATTCCCATTTGATTCAATAAAAAAAGCACTGTAGGGTATTTCAGTTTGGGGACAATAAAGTTCCTCTTAACACTGGTTGCACACACTGGTTGAATCGTAATTTGCCAACGTTTGTTTTCATCTAATTTCAACCAGCGTTGTAAACATTGAAATTGGGGTAAGACTTCAACCTAAATACATTGACTTAACCTGACTATCAGGTTGTTACATCAATCTAATTTCAACATAATCATCAGAACTATGTATACGTTCAAATTACGTAGAAAATTCCAGGCAGAATTTTTTAAAATGTTATTTATCATATTCCGTTATATTGGGTGGTTGAAATTATGTTGAATTTTATATTTGATTATACACATGTTATTTTACCTTGTTTCAATGTTGATAGTAAAATGCTATGTTTGAAGCAGCATCATTCTTTCAACATCATGCCATCATCCAAAATAAATAGGTATATTAAAATAAAATGTGAAGCCACATTGCAACTATTCTTGCCTGAACAGTGACTCCTACTGGTATATGTGACCCGTTTCAAGAAGCTAGGCGTATGTCATACGTCACTACATCACTACTTCAAACAGGAGAATGTGGAGAATGGAGAATGTGGAGTGTTGAAATTGTGGTGGGAACCATGAACGGCTTTGAAGTGTCCGACGAGGGTGAAGGTGAAAGAGGTGGCTAGAGTCAGGGCTAGTCAGAGCATCTCATATGCAGAAGGGTTGAGGGATTGAGTGGTCCTGAAGAGTTCATGGTGGTGGATAGGGCTTCTCTGTAGGCGGCAGGGGTTGCCTCTCACCAGAAGGATCCAGAAATGTTACATGTCAAGAAGGTGGACTTTGTAGCATTTATAGCTATGGTGGTTAATTGTACTGCCAAAGTGGAGAGGAAGTCCAGGAAAATAGACATCATTGTGTATGCGGCAGAAAGGACTGAAGGACTTCTCGGCGGAGGAGTTGCATGGAGTATTGTCACGTGCCGTACCACCCTCTCAGGCCCCAGAGCACAAGAAGGGAGATATATGGAGATTTGAAGGAAGGAAGAAGTGGGACTTTTATTTATGTAGTATTTTTAGTTGTGTGGATTAAGTTAGTTTTCCCCCATCACTTATGGATTTATTTTTATTTTTCAACCCTGTCCAGTTGGTGGCAGTAATGCAACTTTTGGTTGCCAACCGCTATTTAAAAACCACAGAAGAAGAAGTCCCACTCTTGCAGGAACAGGAAATGAAGGTGACTGGTCGACATGTCAGTCAGGAAATGGGTGGGGAATTTTCTACACTGACTTTTTACCTGGGCTTTGCTCTGTTAAGAATTGGACTAAGTATTTAACGTTATGTGGGTTTCTGCATTCATATTTCTAACTCTAAGCACTATGAAAGTCGGTTGTTAGAGGTACTTCCTTAAGTAATGTAAGAAACACAACTTTTCAGTAAAGCACTCATTGCATCTACAAGTATTTCTTCGTTTCCGTCCCCATCACTGAGTGAGTTTAAAGTTCATCTGAAGAGTCAAGATACAACAAAGAAACTGCCGACGAGGTTTAGACGGATTAATGCAGCCTTTTTCCCTGCATGACGACGAGTGAATAAAAATAAAAACGGAGAGACAGAAAGTAAAAGTTAGTTAGCTAACAAGGAGGGGATTCGATTAATGCCCCGGGCTCCAAACAAAAGTGACGTAGGTTAAGCACGTGGAGTAATGCACCATGCTGCATTGTTGATCACTATGACCTAGCGGCACAGATTACCGTTCGATTTGAGCAGGGAGCGCCTCCCGCACCGTCTTCACCCGGTCACGTGACGGGCCAAAGCCTGGTTCAACCTGGGGCAGCTTAATCGAACTTCGTCAAGTATAAGAACATCACGGACAAAACTGTAAATAAAGAGTGAAAACAGGAGGAGAAAGTAAACTAGTAAAAGGAATTTACTATCAAACGTGAAAAACAAGAAGGAAAGGTGATACCTTTCAAGGACCTCAAACAAATATATTCACTTCCAGGCTTTTCATGATCTGCGTTAAAAACGTATGGTGTACCATGGGATGCGCCCGTAACATCCCACCTAATGCTTACATGGATAGACCCTTCATTAACTTCTAAAATGGTCTCTGCCACTTATGATTGCCTGCTGACTGTTAAATGCGCTACATTGGGTATCTCTCTAGCATGGAACCGCGAAATGCAGGGATTGGGGCACGACCTGAATTGGGATACCATTTGGGAAAATGTATTTGTTACCTCTAAAAACCCAGCACATCAGTTTATACATTATACGTTTATACATAGAAGTTATGCAACCCCATTTAGACGTTTTAAGATTAAGATGATTCCAACTCCAATGTGTGATAGATGCCGTATGAATGCTGTTGGAACACTAATGCACATGTTTCGGGAATGTCCTGTGGTGTCCCAGTTCTGGTCACATGTTTCAGATTTCCTTACAAAAATTATGGGTTTCCCTGTGAACAAAGTTACACCTTTATATTTGTTGAATGATGACTCTTCACTTCTATTGCAACTGGTTCAGAAAATAATAATTTATGCGGGGTTAACAGCAGCAAAGGTTATCCTTAGTGCTTAGATTACCCCTACAATCCTCTCGCCTCAAACATGGTTATCATATTTTCAAGATATTGTTTGTGTAGAGCGATCAGTGGCCGTGATAAACAAAGCTCAGGCAAATATAGTTGAGGCATTGGATGTATTATGCAAAAACTTATCAGATATCAACAACTCTTGACCAAGCAATGGACCTACATGGTAGGGGAGTGGGTGGACGACATTTTATTTTCTGAGAATAATGTAGAATATGTTTTATTGTAAACTCTACTTCCGTTCTGTCAATGTCATATTGTGCACTGAAATAATTGACTCCTGACAGTATGTAAATAGTTGTATTGTATGTTAATCCAACCTTGTGTGTTGTATATTGTGAAGAAAAAAAAATGTTGATCACAAAAAAAAGGACAGTGATAAAATGCCTCTAACTGGAGCACTTGGTTAGTTTGAGTAAAACAGTGGATCAATAGAGTCCTTACCTGGGATGTTTGGGATTTTTTTGTGACAGTCAATGGCATTAAAGATGGAGCTGAAACTTTTAGCTCGCTAAGGAGCTTGGTCCAGATGGAGAAACCAGGTGACCAGTCATTTTTGGACATTGTGAAAACCTTGGAAGGACATTTTTGTCCCAACCCACTTGTAATCATAGAGAGATTCAGGTTTCACAAACGGAACCAAGAGGAGGGTGAATCCATTGTCCAATATGTTGCAGTACTAAGTTTAATGCAACATTGAATGACACTCGATCGGCTTGTGTGTGGCTTATTGCGTGAGGCAATACAGAAGTGCCTACTCACTGAATCAATGGAGCTAGCTGCAAAATATGCACAACAGCTGGGGGCTGTATCAAGAGTGCACAGTGCAGCAGCAGTACAGGATAGAAAAAAGGGGGCACCATGGAAAGCAGGGTCATCACCCATCTGAATGCTGGGCAAAGGAGCTGACATGACGCCATTGTGAAAAAAAAGGACACATTTAGCGAGCTTGTAAAAGAAATAGAGAGAAACCAGCGAAGGACATCTATAAGGAAATATCTGGAAAAGGAAACACAGCCAGCTGCACCCCAAGAAGAACCACCTGCATGCTATAAAGCAGGACCAGTCACGCAACAGGGACACAGAGACTGTAGAGGAGCTACCAATCAAGGTATTGACAGTAAAAGGAGACTCTACAGCCAACGGTGTCACAACACCATTGGGAGGACAGCCAATAAAAAAGGCAGAGGTCCTGTGCTGGTGGAACTAAACTGACAAAAAGCCTGTACTCCCCATCTATGTGGTCAAAGCGCTGATGGGCCAGCCATAGTTTGAAAAGATTTGTCTGGACGAAGGTGAATGCAGTGTCAGTTGAAAAAACAGGGTTGTCAGCTGTGCTGACTCGACATGAAGCTGTTTTTAAGGATGAACTGGGAAGTATGAACTGGGAAGTATGAACAAGATTTCAGTGAAACTATAGCTCAAGCCAGTCTCTCAGCCAAAGTTCATGAAGGTCAGAAAAGTTCCAGAATTATGCCGTCAAACCGAAGGTGAATTCTGACATACAATGGATGGTCAATATTGGAATCCTAGGGACGGTCCCACACAGTGAGTGGGCCACACCTTTAGTCCATGTGATCAAGCGTGATGGCTCTGTTCACCTGTGTGGAGATTTCAAGGTGACCATTAATTCTGTACTGATGGTGAAACAATACCCACTTCTGATTATCCAGGAACTATGCGTAGGGTTGGCTGGTGGAAATAAATTCAGCAAGATTGATCTCAACAATGCCTTCCTTAACTTCTCTAGGGTATGTGGGACGGTAGCGTCCCACCTCGTCAACAGCCAGTGAAACTGCAGGGCGCCAAATTCAAACAACAGAAATCCCATAATTTAAATTCCTCAAAGTATTTTACACCATTTTAAAGATACACTTGTTGTAAATTTCCAATTTCAAAAAGGTTTTATGACGAAAGCACACCCAAACGATTATGTTAGGTATGAGCCAAGTCACAGAAAAAGACAGCCATTTTTCCAGCCAAAGAGAGCAGTAACAAAAAGCAGAAATAGAGATAAAATTAATCACTAGCCTTTGATGATCTTCATCAGATGACACTCATAGGACTTCATGTTACACAATACATGTATGTTTTGTTCAGTAAAGTTCATATTTATATCCAAAAATCTGAGTTTAGACGGGACGCTACTGTCTCACTTGGCAAAAAGCCTGAGAAAATGCAGAGCGCCAAATTAAAATGAATTACTATAAAATCCAACTTTCATTAAATCACACATGAAAGATACCAAATTAAAGCTACACTGGTTGTGAATCCAGCCAACATGTCAGAATACAAATAAGCTTTTCGGGCGAAAGCATACGATGCTATTATCTGAGGATAGCACCATTGTAAACAAAGAGAGATACTCATATTTCAACCCACAAAATGCAGAAATAAAAATATAATTCATGCCTTATCTTTGACGAGAAGCTGTTGTTGAAACTCCAATATGTCCCATAAACATCACAAATGGTCCTTTTGTTCGATTAATTCCGTCGATATATATCCAAATGTCCATTTATTTGGCGCGTTTCATCCAGAAAAACACAGGTTCCAACTTGCTCAAACGTGACGACAAAATATCTCAAAGGTTACCTGTAAACTTTGGCAAAAAATTTCAAACTACTTTTGTAATACAACTTTAGGTATTTTTTAACGTTAATAATCGATACATTTGAAGACGGGATGATTTGTGTTTGGATGAAAAGCGAGCAAAGAAGTTATTTAGTGTCTGTCTGGGAGACAAGACATCCTGGTCCGCGACGGGGCTGGTTTTCTTTTTGTAATCCGTGATTGACTGTAGAACCCTGCAACATACCTCTTGGTGTCTGAGCCGTTGAATTGCAACTCTACTTTGTCTCTATACTGACGCTTAGCTTGTTTGATTGCCTTGATTGCGGAGGGAATAGCTACACTGTTTGTATTCGGTCATGTTTCGGTCACCTTGCCCTGGTTAAACGCAGTAGGGTTCCAAGCTTTCAGTTTCACGCGAATGCTGCCTATCAATCCACGGTTTCTGGTTTGAAAGTCTGTCATTCTCTGGATGAAGTCATGCTGGAATTGACAGCATGGCCAATGCATTTAACATTTTTCTAGCCTACGGAGTTCCCAGCTAAGTGGGGAAAAGTTTCTCCCTGACTTGTGATGAGGATTTTGAGAAGAGTCTGCAGGTGGTTGTTAAAGGAATTTCATTCCTGTGTTTATTAACCAATTCAATTAAAACACTCTGCCCATAAATAAGAATTTGTAAGATAATTATCAGCATAAAATGGACAGATACCAGTCTTAAAATCAATCAATCAATAGCGTTTATTCTCGAGAGTACTGATCATAATACATGTTTACATCAGGTTATATAATAAAGATGATGTTATAGGTTTTAATGTCCAACCTCCTCTCGGATACAATGGCAATACAGTTCGAGTTCTCATTACTGTCTGCCACCTGTTAAACTATCTACAACCAACCCAAGGTCTTTCCCCTCCCTGGGTAGAGACATCATTCTCGCCTGTCTGAAGATAAACCCATTCTTTCTAACAAGGAACACATAACATTCAACATTTATGATTATTCATTCTTACAGTAATATAGTAGTATTCTGTTTAGTTATAATTCTAAGTCAAATGTATACATATTTTAGTCATTAAACACCAAAAATCCCGTAACAGGGTTCTCATAGAGTGATTTCAATAAGAAGGGCTGTCTTCCAGTGTGCAGCTCAGGATCCCAGTAGACAGTGAACAGCTCCCTTTTCAACTTCTCCTGGTTGCACACAGGTCATAGCTTGGTAACACACTGGAGGTCTGCGGTCGGAAAGAAATCCTTCAGTAGCGTTGTACACACATACATTACCACTCATCAGCGAGCCTTGTTGTAGGTTTGTGCAAACAGCTTCTCCTTGACATTCAGTTGCGCTAGGACTTGTTTGATGGTGTTGGATGAGGCCCAACACTAGTTTTGTTCTCTACATAAACCTCTCACACACACTGTTGTCTGGTAACATATAGCACAGCACTATTACCATCTGTGATTTACAGAGAGACGTCAGTTGTCTCGTCTGCTTCTACAGACGCAAAAGGAGTCTCAGACACCTCTTAGCTAGATCTTCTCTGTACACGTCATACATACAATCCAAAAGTTAGTATTGGATCATGCTTTGATGTGCCCTTAAAAATTGCGTTGATCGTCATAGTGCCTTTGTTGCCTGTAATCTCCTTCACGCATGGTCTCAAAATACACCTGAAAATGCCTGGATTCAAGGTGTCGGCCATTCGTCATGGCCCCCACAGTGCTATCTCACAATTGCCACACAATTTAATGAATGCTATAATTTCTGGCAAGCACCTACCTATTCTCCTCTGTTTGTTGGTTGTGGAGGTTGATGGCTCGTCTATCTGCGGAGTATAGCTGAGCCACGTTTAATTTATTTTAAATCCTTAAACCCAGACTTGGACCTGCACACCCTCTCCACCGAATAGCAGGCAGGGGAAGCAAAATAGTGATTGCTTTCAACGCTAGCACTGCTTCTTCCAAACCACTCATTGTTGAATTTGCGACTTGTTGTGTAATGTTTATGTCCAATGGATGATGAGCACAGAGACGTTTTATCTCTAATTCACTTCACATGACAAGGATTGAAAAGGATTTGCCAGTAGATTGTAGACTTGATTCATGGTGGTGACTGCTAGCTTGCTAGCTAAGATTTTGAAAGTATGATGTTTGAACATGATCAGTCCAATCAAAGCTACTTTAGATGTAACGTGATTGACGTCATTTTATTTGTGGCCAATGACCGTGAGATACTTCTTGGATGGGCGCTTCTAATGTAACTCTATGGCAGCACCAAAGGGGATTGAATTTTCGAGCTGTCCCCATAGATTTTGCGGTGACATAGTGTCCAATGAGTGACAGAACACTGAGCCAATCACGGCGCAACTAGAGAACATTACCAATCCCTACGCTCTGTATTTCCGCTGGCTGCCCTACCACCACAGAAAGCACTGATCTAGGCTGAAACACCTGCATTTTGAGCTGCCTTAATCAAGAAAGCAAAAAAGAGACCATATTTGTTGCAGCTTTATTAACTCAATATAAAAAAAAATTACATTGTTTGCCAACTGATATGTGACACGTATTAATGCCAAAATAACATGCAAAACAGGCACAAAAATATATATATACAGTACCAGTCAAGTTTGGACATTCCTACTCATTCAAGAGTTTTTCTTTATTTTAACTTTTTTCTACATTGTAGAATATAGTGAAGACATCCAAACTATGAAATAACACATATGGGAATAATGTAAGTAACCAAAAAAGTGTTAAACAAATCAAAATATATTTATATTTGAGATTCTTCAAAGTAGCCACCCTTTGCCTTAATGACAGCTTTGCACACTCTTGGTATTCTCTCAACCAGCTTCATGAGGTAGTCACCTGGAATGCATTTAAATTAACAGGTGTGCCTTGTTAAAAGTACATTTGTTGGAATTATTCTTTCTTAATGCGTTTGAGCCAATCAGTTGTGTTGTGATAAGGTAGGAGTGGTATACAGAAGATAGCCCCTATTTGGTAAAAGGCAAAGTCCATATTAAAGGACACCAATAAGAAGAAGAGATTTGCTTTGACCAATAACATGAGTAATGGATATTAGACCGGTATTAGACTGGCCTTCACAATGACCTGATCTCAACCCAATCGAGATGGTTTGGGATGAGTTGGTGGGGGTATGTGGGAACTCCTTCAAGACTGTTAGAAAATCATTCCAGGTGAAGCTGTTTTAGAGAATGCCAAGAGTGTGCAAAGCTGTCATCAAGGCAACGGGTGGCTACTTGAAGAACCTCAAATATACAATATATTTTGATTTGTTTAACACTTTTTTAGTTACTAAATGAGTCCATGTGTTATTCATAGTTTTTGATGTCTTCACTATTATTCTACAATGTAGAACATATCAAAAATAAAGAAAAACCCTTGAAAGAGTAGGTGTGTCCAAACCTTTGACTGGTACTGTATATGTTATATTTTTTAGCTAAAAGGGGGGGGGGGGGCACAAACACCTGCCCTGAATGACGCGTCGCCACTGTGTACAACCAACAGCTCACTAAGATCACAGTCATCTCACTGCTTGACTAAGATAGGATTTTCAAAGCATGATAATAATGCTGTGTTCATAACAAAGTGGGAAGGTTGTAATTACCTGCTGTGAAATCATAAATACCAGTTGGATGCATTCACATGCTTTTGAACTCACTGAGAAACGCCGATTGGCTAATGGCCAACAAGTTGCGTCAACCAAACTATGAGTACAGCTATCATGTTTGTTAAATTATAATGTATAATGTTTCATATTTCTAGATAGATTTTTGTTAAAGAATGTTTTGTGTTGCATTGAACTGCTGAAAATGCTGTTAAAAAAAGTAATTTCCTAGTAGGTGACGTCAGAGGTCAGCATGTGGGAGAAGTCGGAGCTCAGGGAAGATAGACGAGTTTCCCACTAGTAATTACCAGTTGGAAGGGACGTTCAAGTGGACTTTTACCAGTCGTATGTGGTAAATACCACCTTCCCACTTGTATTGTCTCTGGTAGGCCTAACTATCTCAGTGTATCAGAAGTCTTTAATCAGATTCTGTATGTTCCAGTGCTGCCCACTGCACTCCTGAATGATGAGCTGGTAGGGAGTGTCCTCCCCTGGGGCAATCTCCAGACATCTCTTTGTCTGTCTGTTCTGGATGGCTTTTCCCTGTAAAACACAGCAGCATTCTACTGTACAGCATCACAATAATAAATAAAAAAGTCAAAGACATCAACGTTGTTTCCAACAATTTATAAGCATCAACTTCCCTAAATCATGTTAGAGTGCTTACCTGTTGGAAGTCCCAGAGCATGTGGAATCCCTTCTGCTTGTTCACCTTGCACTCATACAGTCCTGGGGTTCGAGTGCCAGTGTCCACCAGACAGCGATTACTGTCGTACTTATGAGACTTGATGCCTCCAATGTAGATCTCCCCACTGGCTCGATGATAACAGTTCTGGACAGAGAGTATAGATATTTAGGCTTTTCTGAGTCTGTGGTATTGATAGTACTTTCCATTGTGGCATGGATTGAATCGCAAGTCTGCCATGGATGAACCATATTATACATCTAGTTAAATTCTAAGGTACTAAGCAATGTATTCTACAAACCTGTGGACCAAACACTAATGGCATCCATATAAAATAGGGTGTTCCCGGAACTGGGCCTTGATCTATACAGAGATCCGTCTTCTGGTCATTGACCATGCTGTTGATTTTATAGACAGAGATTAAACGGTATATAAAGTGCAGATTCCTATCTGATTATGACCCTGCATCCTATTGACAAAAGGATGCCCTGCATGCCACTAAACACAGTCTGTGAGGAAAAAGTTCCAGAACAACTGTAACATTTTAGCATCACTCACAACTCCATAACCAAGCAAGTCACCCAGGGGCTCTAACATGGGATACACGTTATCCAGATACCACTGGAAGGGTTTGCAGTTCAGCCTCTTTCTCAACTTCTTCCTCTCTGAAACATCCCCAATGTCTATGCCATGATTCTGTGGTGAGAAAGAAGATTTCTAAATCAGAAACACAGGCCATGTGAGCAATCCCACCTACTATCCACTTTGCTTACCGCATCATTTTACATAGATCCCTATGATCTTTATTATGGCATTGAGTAATAGACCATTTTTTAAATAATATTGACTGTGTAGTCTACTTATTTTTCAAACACAAGGCATGCAAACAGCAATCATTGCTTATTCTATAGGAGCAGCTGAACAAACCTACTTTTTGATTGGTTTGTTGTGTACAGTACCTTCAGTGGGATGTTCCAGGCAATGTTGACATTATGTTTGTAGTCATCCATCCAGACCTCAGCCACCCTCAGAGCATTCCTCTTCATTGTAATGCTCAGGTCGGGGAGATAGGGTTTATGGGCCCTCTCGATGTGGGCTATTTTAGAACAAGGTATGACCTCGACACTTCCACCACATAGCCACACCTAGACACACCAAACACCAAGAGAGAAGGAAGAGTTTAATGATATGGACTGAAGTGTCTGGATGTTGGATGTAGATTGGTTTGTTCAGACTGAATGACTCAAGAACAGAAAGTAATTCTGCAAACACGAGTCTGCTATGATTTCAAACATTAATTTAGAAACTGTAGCAGAAGGGCTTACCCGGATACCCAGTTCAACATTTTCACCTCCATAGATCTTCATACCACCATCCAGAGCACCAATTTCCCCAAAGAACAGGCGATCAACCACTAGTGTGCCCATAATGGAGGGGCTCCTGACAAACATACAGGACAAATCATGGTCAATTCCACATTGGGAGAAGTGACATTCATTTTAATGAATAGATAACGCAAAATAATAATCCAGTTGTAAATATTAGGTAAGATTTTCCTCCCAATGCTGTGCTTTCCTTATCGTCTATTCAAACAGATTTGTGAAACTGGACTATCATCCGATGATGAAATCACGAACAACTCACTTTCCTGGCTGTGACTCGTCTTTCAAGGCATACCACTCAGGTCTGAAGGACTCATACATACACCACAGGGCCCAGTCAAAGGCATCTGCAGCAGGCCCATAGCGTGTGACGGTCAAGTCATCGAAATGGACTTTGTGAAACACCGGTGTCAACACCAACGTGCGGTCCTCCTTTATGCGAGCTAACAGAGGCTCAGCCCTGTTCACACAAACACAGAGTCAAAACACCATTTTGAGGGGGGGGTTCAAAAAGTCTCACTGCGATATTTCATTTAGACTACCATTCCACATGGACCTCTATGTGGGCATCCAAGATGGCCAACACATCTCCTGTAGCTTCCCTCCACCCTGAGAGGCGGGCCTGTGTGAGACCGAGCTGCTCTGAGTGTCTCACTCTCTTCACCAGGCCGGGACGCTCTTCATGGATGAAGCTGATGTAGGCATCCAACTTCTCCTTTAGATCCTCTGTGAAAGCAGACACTTTGAAATCAGTGATACACAACAAAAGTTGAACGCCACACCTACGTTCAATCTAAATGTTACCAAATATACTTTGAAATGTTTCTAAGAGGTGAGAAGAGACCAATTAGGCAAACCATTGGAGCTGTGGTCATCCACCAGTATGATGTCTTTGAGCAGGCGTTGGGGGGTCTTGTCTATGATGCTGCGGACGGCTCTCTTGATGATTGACAGGGCCTCGTCCAAGTAGATCAACACCACGCTGATGGTGGGCAGGTCATGGGGATACTGGTGATTAGCACATCTAACAGGCACAACAAAAACATTTGGTCCACCTCATATCATTCATTCACTTCACCAAAGCTGCTGTTTCACTCTTCAAGTTATTGTCAACTTCAATGTCATTGCGAGAGCTTTGAATTATAAGGTTCTATCTGCATTTCTGTCAAAATGTATTTATTGACATAGACTTGTTCTGTTCAATGTTTTCTACCTATATAGTACTCTAAAACCCCAATCCATGTTGTTGAGTTTAAAATAATACATGATAAAAATTGCATCTTAGAATCATCTTTTTACAGGTAGAACCTTATAGTTCTAAGGTCACAATTGCTCAAATTGAATTCACAGTGCTGAAGATGGAATTGACCTCGGATGGCCGCAATGCAACAGACTGTGGTTAGAATTCAGAAGTTTTCAGCGGATCCATCATTTGCTGTGTTGAGGTGGCGGAGAGATGAGGAAAATGATTTACTTAGGATCGCGAGTATCAGAGATTTCCCTGTTCAGGGGTAGTCTGTCACTCAGGAAGGCATTGTATCCATACATCTGAAACAGCCCCTCTGCTTCTTTCTGCTCCTCCTCTGAGAGCTCATCACCCCAGCTTGTAAACAGAGCTGAGTTGGGGTACACTTTCTTCACCACCTTCCTCTCCTTGACCTCGGGAGCCTTCACAGCCTGCCCCTCTTTCAGACTGATCCCGTCGTTGATTGTCTTCACTGTGGACACACATGACAGCTGTTCATCACATTGTAATAAATGTTTTAAGGCTGCCAGAATCAACATGAGTCACTCCTTTTATTACAAACAGAGCATGATCTCATTTAAAATCAAATCAAATCAAACTTTATTTGTCACATGCGCCGAATACAACAGGTATGAATACAACAGGTACAACCTCACCATGAAATGCTAACTTACAAGCCCTTAACCAACAATGCAGTTCAAGAAAGAGTTAAGAAAATATTTACCAAATAAACTAAAGTAAAAAATAATAAAAAGTAACACAATAAAATAGCAGTAACGAGGCTATTTACAGGGGATACCGGTACTGGGTGAATGTGCGGGGATACAGGTTAGTCGAGGTAATTTGTATATGTAGGTAGGGGTAAAGTGACTATGCATAGATAATAAACAGTGAGTAGCAGCAGTGTAAAAACAAATGGGGGGGGGGGTCAATGTAAATAGTCCGGGTGGCCATTTGATTAATTGTTCAGCAGTCTTATGGCTTGGGGGTAGAAGCTGTTAAGGAGTCTTTTGGTCCTAGACTTGGCTCTCGGGAACCGCTTGCCGTGCGGTAGCAGAGAGAACAGTCTTTGACTTGGGTGACTGGAGTCTTTGCACATTTTTTGGTCTTTCCTCTGACACCACCTAGTATATAGGTCCTGGATGGCAGAAAGCTTGGCCCCAGTGATGTACTGGGCCATACTCACTATACTCTTTAGCGCCTTACAATCAGATGCCGAGAATTTGCCATTCCTGGTGGTGATGCAACTGGTCAGGATGCTCTCGATGGTGCAGCCATATACATTTCTGATGATCTGGGGACCTATGCCAATGTGACAATCTTTTCAGTCTCCTGAGGGGGAAACGGTGTTGTCGTGCCCTCTTCACGACTGTCTTGGTGTGTTTGGACAATGATAGTTCGTTGGTGATGTGGACACCAAGGAACTTGAAACTCTTGACCCGCTCCACTACAGCCCTGTTGATGTAGTCCACGATCAGCTCTTTTGTCTTGCTCACATTGAGGGAGAGGTTGTTGTCCTGGCACCACACTGCCAGGTCTCTGACCTCCTCCCTATAGGCTGTCTCATCATTGTCGGTAATTAGGCCTACCACTGTTGTATCGTCAGCAAACTTAATGATGGTGTTGGAGTCGTGTTTGGCCACGCAGTCATGGGTGAACAGGGAGTACA